>NC_140921.1:10502310-10667310 GCF_045865225.1 Trachurus japonicus | reverse complement strand
CACAATGTGAGTGGAGTGTTTACCTGGCTGCATGGGAGCAGATCTCACAGTGTGGGTGTTTAAGAAACTGAAACCATGGCAAGGTGACTGACTGACAGTAATATGGAGTCATGATACTCTGTAAATGTCACAGAGCATGTGTGTGTGTGAGTGAGTGTGTGTACGGGTGTGTGAGAAAGACAGAAAGCAAGAAAAAAAGATAGAAAGGGAAAAGAAAGAAAGAGAGGGAGGAACAGAGAAAGAGAAAAAAAATAATAGATGGGTGTAGTTAGATGATTGTCCACTAGAGGGCGCCTCCTGCACACAGAAACGTTAACGTGCCTGCTGGGCCTCAGTATTTTTCCTCTCTTAACAATCCGTCACTACAACAGCGACTGAAACTCCTTTGTGTGAACTGAAAACATGAGTGTCGACGCCTCTCTTTTACATTTCGGTCATAACATCAAAAAAGAAAAAGAAATACACAAATAGACTCAGTTTTAGATCATTAACATTCAGTCTGAGCTGCAGGAGGAGGGTTTTCTTTATTATTTCCTCAGTCCAGCAGTTTGCAACATGGACTATGCACGCAGTTGTCGGGCAGAAATCAAACTTTTCCTCTAAATGTTCGGTGTAATATTCACAGATCGTCACTTAAAGCTGTGACACAGCAGCTGTATATGTTAGTACCGGGGTAAAAGTCATTCAATGAGGCGTTTATTGTGCTTTAGTGTGTGTTTATTCTCTTTAATGGTCTTTGCCGATTCTGCTGCAGGCGGCGTTTTGTTGCTGTTTTTGTTTTTGACACCAAGTTTTTTCATTTTTCCCCAATTCCCCACGTTAATTTAATTTAAATCCCACCATCTGCATTATTTATTGTTATAAAAAACAGTCTTTTTGATGTGAAATCCTCGCTCCTGCTTCCTCACATCGTGTTGACAAAAACATCTGTTATAAAATGCGCTTTACGTTTCTTCACTTTGTCATTTTTGTCATCTTCCTGATCTGG
This sequence comes from Trachurus japonicus, assembly GCF_045865225.1. NCBI lineage: Eukaryota > Metazoa > Chordata > Actinopteri > Carangiformes > Carangidae > Trachurus > Trachurus japonicus. The sequence continues at coordinate 10,666,322 of NC_140921.1, read as the reverse complement.
TTTAAAGGACGAGCACAGGTCAGATGGGATTTTTACCCAAACGAAAAAATAAGGCAGGAGCTGATTAAACAGCGTTTTGACTTTACAGCCTCTGTTAGAAAGAAAAAGCTGCTCAGTCACAAAGCAAAAGAAACCCCCAAATCCTCCTCTTCTGTGTTTGTGTTTATGTTTCACTCTATTGTGCAGTTTTAAGGGAAATATCTTGATGTTAAATATGTTTTTTATGATAAACATCAAAGGCAGAAAAGTTCACATTTCTCTTTATTTAACAACAGCGTTAAGTTTATTTATTTCTGATCTGCTACTGCAGGACACGACATGAAATCATATTTATTATCAAGTCGCTGTGTCTAATCGATAATTACACTGTAGTGACTCATTTAATGTGTATTTGTGTTTCATGTATTGGCTTTTAACACACAAAACACACAACAACAAAGAGAAATTAAAATGGAGGACGCTGAGAGGACTTTTTTATTTATTTATTTACAGGGAATCTGTTTTTTATTTTGCATTTGCAGAATTAATCTGTGCATTAATGTTTGTATATCGCTCTATCACTTTGCGATTTGCAGCATATTGTCACAATATGTCATGATTAAACTAGATATAAGAATAAAAAAGTCGACAGAAGTTCGTTGTAGTGATTCAGACCGTGAAATCCTCTTTTTGTCGCAGTTGTGACATCAAATAGGCTACATTTCTGATTAAAACAGGTCATTAAAATAATTACCCCCGCAGTGTGCAGTTGTTAGAGAAACTGGGGTTTTGATCTGAGTCACGCGGCCCGGTTGGTGCGCGCGCGACGTGGAAAATCTCCATCAGTCGATATTGTTGACAAGTGTGTTTATCACCGTGTAAACAACGAGAACAACAACAAGAGCCGATAATGAAAATGTCACAGCCTGATTAGCTTCCTGTGTGATGAGAGGGCAGACATTTGACATTTTAGGTTTGCTTTTTCCTTCTCTCTCACTCACACACACACACACTCACACACACACACGGGGGTCAGTTCACAAGCAGGTACTGTAGGCTATTAATGATAAACTTGTTTTTTTTTAACGTGTAAAGAAATATAGAGGAGTAAAGCCAATTAATGACATGTAAAAATAAAAATCCATTAACGTTTATTATGATCTTTATTCTCTAAAAAAAAAATAAAAAAACTGCTGTGCCTTTTTTCCATCTTTTTATTTTCTTTCCTAAATAACATAATTTTTAAATATGTCCTTGAAAAACACTAATAGTGTCTTCTAGCATTTTTTTTATTAGGAAAACTGTTAATGTATCAACATTTTGTCAAAGGATTAATGTGTGACTGTGTTTTTTCCTACTCCTGTAAAAGAAGCTGTGAACTGTGTAGTTGAAAATTATTTCTGCCTTTTATCTCACAGCCTCGTACAGAGTGTGTGAGTCACGTCTCTCTCACTCAGCCACATAAAAAAAAAAGAATATGGCAGTGAAATCCAAAAAAAACAGAGAAAAAAAAAACACATATCTAAACAGGCTCAAACAGGCGCCCGGCTGCCAAATCAACTCCATTGTTTGAAATCTCATTTTCTTTGAACTTTGAATATATAAAGTTTCACATCTTTATTCTGGTGTGAGTGTGTTTGTGTGTTTCTGAGTCACCTGCGGTCGTGATGGAGATAATATTCACCCCACTGGTGTCTCTCACTTTAAGTCAGCGCTGAGTGGATATTAGAAATGCGTTAAAAGGCTGAGTGGCATTTTGTTGCTGCAGCTTCATGTGCATCATGTACGAGTGGGAGTGGAAAAAATTTCAGTCCCATTCACTTTTCCCCGGTGGAATAACCTAAATCTGTGTGTCACCTTCTGTTCCATGAGCTGATGTGTGTTCTATAAATTTCTATTATAATGTTATTTTGAGTGAGTTTTGATAAGAGTTGGTCTGTCAGATAAAAAAGTTAAAAAGTACACTATTTTCAGGCCAGATGTGGCACATTGGGCTTCTGTCCTGTCGAATATTGGTACAAAATTGTCCAAATTAGAGAAAAGACTGCAAACTAAAAGGGTGAACAGCAGCAACACTGCTCCCACTGAAACTGAATGTAATTTGAATGTAAGTTTTTTTTTTTGTTGTTGTTTTTACTTTTAGGCAATTGGCTTTTTCACACAAACACTCTCCATACAGTACATCTGATACTGGCCATCAAATTTTAAAACTCATTGTGGTTCTTGAGCCAAAAAGTTTGCACAGTTTACACAAACAGCACGAACATATTCACATGTGCTGGTGATGCTCTGCTTTATTTATCGGGTTGACTATGAATGTATGTGTGTGTGTTGTGCTGATATATAAGTTCAGTAAATTATAACCTGCTATTATTACATGATTTAGGCCATGAAGCTGCATTTAAAGCTTCTGCAGCCACAGTGATGTATAGTCTGTTCATGTTTTAAGGCGAATGGTGAAAATATTTAGTCTGTGTTCAGACTTGTTGGATTATTAGATGTGTAATTATAATATTTTGGTTGTATAAACTGAAGCTTGGTGTGAAATGATGTGAACATCCTCTGCTCTGAATAATATAACAATTTGTCTGTTGTGACTTTTCCTCAACACACAGTGCAACTCTTATAGTCAAATTTGTGTGTTATTTATATATTAGATGTACTTTACGTAGTTTAAATTCAGATTTAAACTGAGCACAAGGGAACTTCCCCCTTTAAGCAAAAAAATAAAAACACGTTCTGTAGCGTGAAGCCCATATAGACGGGAGGGTGAACAGTAAAGATGGAGGAGGAGGAATTTTACACCTGTGTTTTGCTCTTTATCATCACAGTGATGCAGTGATAAATATCTGCTGCTGCTGGTTCTGGGAGGAGGAATAATTGCTCTTATTCAAAAATGCAGCTCAGCTTTCAGGGGTCGTGTCTGGCCCTGCGCCACACACACACACACACACACACAGATATATGAAAATTCACGCCGGCTCTAGATTAAGATAAACATCAAGTGAAACTGCGTAATAAATGCAGGTCCTTTTCATTCAAATAGTTCCCATATGCATCGGGGTGGGGGCGACACCTGCTTCTACAAAAAAGCTCTGTGGGCATCAAAGCGAAGCCTGTTGTACTGTAACTGTTGTGGTTATGACTTATTCTCTTTTAATGATAATCACACAGCAGAGTGTTTTTGTACAAGTTCAGTTTCAGATTTTATGACAGAAACCTGAGGTTAGGTCTGTTGTCTCCTCCTCCACAATCTACGTCCTCATTTACCTCTTACAGTGCTGATTATATTGTGTGTAATAATAATATTAACAGTAATAGTAATAATAATTGTAACAGAGATTTTTTGTTATTGTTTTAGCTCTGATTCAGAGACGTTTGGGGGCGTGTTGCCTTTTCTTGTTGCTTTTTCTCTACAAAAAACGGCATCGGTTTCAACATGTGTCTACATGTGAGTGAATGTGAATGCCTTCAAATTAGAGTTGAACGTCAGGCCTTCAACTTTGTTTTCACTGGTTCATTATTATAATGGACTTCAGTGTCACCTTCCTGCTCGTATTGTTGATCCCAGTGTAGTTTGTTGTTTTAGGAAATGGAAACATGAGGTTTTCTGGATTTGAAGAGTGCACATCAAAACTTCATCCTGATTTAAACTCGGCAGAAGCACTTACGGTTCCTGTTTAGGGAAACTTCAGGTCCATTATGTATTTTTTTTCTTAAGTAATGGACTTTAGTGTGTACATTAGCAGTGACATCTGCCCCACAGTATTTCCTCTGAGTACTTGAACTTTGTCTTAAAGAGATAGAAATTGTAAAGAGAGAGAGAGAGAGAGATGAGCTTCAAGTAAACTCAGGTGTCTCTGCAGTTACAGAACAATATGTGCTGATACTCCAAAAATGTTTTTACAAAGGAGGAAGGAAACACTTCATGGCTCTGACTGCTCTGACGTCCAATTTTTTTTCTGTTACCTGGCTGTAAATTTTGCACCGATGCAAAAAAGCACACAAGGAGAAAAAGAAAAAAAAAACTGAGGAAAACTTTATTTAGGTTTGTTCATGATTCTTCTTTGCTTTTGTCCCCCACAGACTGAAGCTACACTGTGTAAAGCTGAGTCAGGGCTGCAGCTAGACACACATTACAAATACATGCTGCAGAGCCACACTGTTCAAAATCACAGAAAATAAAACAAAAGGTGTCAGATTAAACTGAATTAAAAGGAAAGGATTCACCAAAAAAACTTCTCTTTTGCAATTTTATTTGTATTTTACTATTTAGATATACAGTAAGCAGTATTCATTATCCAGCTCACTTATATAAGTTTGGCCCAGACGTCTGAGGAGTGGACTGATGGTGTGCAGTTGGTTGCGTAAGGCCTCCATGCGAGATGATGTTGAATCAAAAACACACATCCCTGTCCCGGTGTTTACATCTGTCAGAGATGCACTTGTCCTGAAGTAACTCGGTCTAACTAATAATAACTGAACTGTACGGTTTAATTATGAATACGTATAATGAGATTCAAGCAGCTTTCACATGGCAGCAGGAGGTTTTGCTGTGAAACCGGGCGTCTGGTGTCGAGTCTTTGTTGTTGTGAGGCTTCATGAGGAAATCGGGCAGGGATCCTGCTGCAAGGCCTGCCAGCTATGGAAATGAGAGGTTATCTTTTATCATTAAGTCACCCTATCCCCGGTCCACCCAACACACATCCACGCACACCTACGCACCCATATCTGCTAACGCCCTCATACCGTCTCACGCAGGTAAACACCCACACACTCGCAGTGTGAGTGAGTGCGCCTCTATCATCTGCACGCTCGCTGTTTCGTGCACATCTTGTTGTAAACACATTTTGTCAGGTGTTGGATGTGTCACTTCTGTTTTCTAAGGACATCTGGTGCACTGGGGCCTCCACAGGTCACCTTGACTGAAATGATAGGCCCCGCTATGTGTGTGTGTGTGTGTGTGTGTGTGTGTGTGAGAGCACATTTTATACACAAAGGCAATGTAGAGTGGTTGACACAATGCATCGGAAACATTAAAAGCGCCGGCATTAAAAGATTAGAAATAAGTAGAAGAGATATTTTGGAGGTAGTAATTATATTCACTACATGTATTCATAATGATAAAGCTGGTGCTACAGCAGTTATGACACTATAATAGCTATACTTTATCTAGTATATTTACAATACTTATATTGTTGCTGTTGTAATCAATCTGTTTCTCGTATTGCTGCTATTATTATTATGTTGTTGCCAGGAAATTGTATTTGACCTGTTTTATTTCTGTTGTTGTTGTACAGCATCTTCTAACTTGTTTTTAAAGGTGCTACTGTATATAAATAAAGTTACACCAGCTGGCTGCCACACCAGTTGCCACTGCTGCAAAAAGTACTACCAGCATTAGTCAGCTACTATCACAGCTCCTGTGCTTTATTATTATTATTATTTAGGAGACGGTAACTTTTTTTCTCCTCACTCTGTTTTAGTTTCTCTTGCTTGTATCCCATGGAGACTTCAGGATTCCTGAATATGTCTCACTAATTCACGGATAATGATAATTGGATTACAGTATTAGCAGCTAATTAACAAATCAACTTATTGCACTGGAATTATGATCATGAGTTTCATTTACAACTGTACTGTTATTCTTTCTTAGCTGCTGCTGCTACTACTGTACAACTGACTATAGACCCACTGCCTAATCAAATTACACCATTGCATCTCTGCATTATTATTAATAAGGAAAACTATTAATGTACAGATGTGGGGCTGTGGATGTGAATGGTGTCACACATACTGTAACTTCAGGCTATGTGTATAGACGTGAGCAGATTACTTCAGTGTTCGTGTCACACACACTCACTCAGTAACCTGCTCGAGCTGACAACCTGTTACTTCTAAACGGTCTGAGAAGCTGGTCAGAGAAGCTGCAGTTGACCAGTTTATGATGGTCGTGTCCTGGACATAATTGCAGCTTTAGGTGGTCACGAGCTCCGCATAATACAAGCGTTTTGTTTTGAGCACATATTCGTTGTGTGTGGTAAACCAGCGTGTAGCTCATTTGTCATCTAACTATTCAGTTTCTGACCAACAGAAGCTCACTTGTTCCCATCGGCAATGCTGCTCTGTTTTCACGGCGGAGGTCTTTTTTTTTTTCTTGCATTTTCTTAAACAGGCTGAGTCTTGTTGTGACTCACTAGGTTTGAATTTGACTCTTTCTAAGACACTTTTTTAAAAGAAATTTGCTGCTGCATTTTTTTTTTTTTAATCAAACATTTTATTTGTAATTCCCAAGAGTGCTGTAAGGGAACATCTGGAATCAGCTGCATTTATGTATGAACTTGTCTGAAGATGTGGTCACTGGCCCTGAATGTGAATTTCTTCAAAGAAGTTTCACCTTTTGTAGTGGCTCAGGTGACTCGGATGAACTGCGTACTGGCAGACTACCTCTTACCTGCGCTGGACTTTTCCATTGTTTTCCACAATATTCAAATCACTTGAGCTGAACACTCATACTGTATCTTTCCAGTGTGAGAGCAGCTCAGCTCAAAAAGCATCTTTTCAGCATTTTAAGTAAAACTGAAATCACTTCGGTTCTGAAAATGTGGAATTAAATCCACCACAGAAAAACTTCAAACAAACAAACAAATCCCAACTTTTGCAGTCAGAGTCCAGCTCTTACAGTAATCCATGCTCACACACTATGGTGTCCAGATTTCCTCCTGAACACTGTGAAGCTCTGCACTGCTGCAAAAAGAGATTGAACCAGTTATTAAATTCTAGGGTGCACTTGTTTTCCCTCCTGCAGCTCTGTGAATGTTGCATGGGTGTGTTCATTAGAGACACAAAAGACGGTAACTGTTTGTGTGTTTTTAGCGTAGGCACATTGCACTTGTCTATACTTGCGACCAAGGTGAAGAAGATCAGATCACATTCACACAGTTCACACATTATCTTCAGAAAGATAAACTTCATTTGAATAAAAACCTGCATAAATAGAGATGAATAATGAACTCAGTTAGTGCTGTAGCTCTTTATAAATGAACCATGCTCAGTCACACACCAGCAGAGACACACACACAGCCCCAGTCTCCCACAGCAGAGTGAGTTTTCCCTCCAGACACCACAGTGTGGAGTGACAGTCACCACCTGGCTGAGCTCTTCTGTCACAAATGTCACTTTCCTCCACTGCAGATTGAGGCATTTCCTGATGTTGTTCCACGTGTTGTTGGCATGGCATTTAGAGCAGCTGAGCGTGACCTTTGAACCTTCACATTAAGAGAAAAACTAATTTGAATCTTGCACACAGCTGTAAATAGCAGGTACATCACCCGGTTTCTATGCAAGAGTCTAAATATGCAGTTTTGAAAAAAACAACCAACAAAAAAGAAGAGGGAAAAAAACAGAGAAAATAAATCTACAGGAGAGAGACAGAGAGTGGATGATGAGCATCTGAAACCAATTTATCAGGACCCTCCATTGTTGTTAAAGGCTATTTAGATAAAAGATAAAAAACCTGCACGATTTATTTCAATTTCTGGGATATATTTATACTTATTTTTAGACTGTTGGCTCTGCTGTGGGTAAACAAGCTGCTGCTGTGTGCTGTTATCTGCTCTGTAGTGTACATTGGCTCGAGAGTTACTCAGATATGTTTACAGGAGAGAAACGATAGTTTGCCGGATGACAACATCATATAAACACATCACAGTCGACAATGGCCGTGATGCAGTAAACTGTGTCTCTGTGTGTGTGTGTGTTGTTCAGTTGAGATTATTTTTGTTGGAATGATTTACCGTCATCTTCTTAATTGATTAATTTATTGTTTGTTGACCGAAAATGGTCCTGAAGGACTGAAATAACAGTAACAAAACTCAGCTATTTTCAATTTATCATCGTAGGAGCATATACAGTACACTAGTGAAATTACATTTAATGATAAATCTGTATGGGAAGCGGTTAAGATTAATTTCCTGTTGACTAATCAATTGAGTTACACTCAGTATAGAGCGACTGTCAGATTTTTTGCAAGAAAACCAAACTAAGACACAAATTTCAACTCTTCAATCAGCTGTTTCACAAATATTGTTGTGTGAGAGATGAGAAACGCCACATCACTGAAACTGCACACAACAAGAGACACATGGAGAAAGATGAAGGAGACTGAAAATGACGGAGACAAAAGTCACATATTAAGTGTTGAGACTTCATGTGAGAGGAGTGTGTGGGCTTTGTTTGGCTCCACAGATGGCACACAAACTCTCTCCCTCTCTCTCTCTCACACACACACACAGATAAAATGTTAAATGTCAGCATACAGAAATACCGTTGCCTCCTGTCAAACACATCTCCCTGAATAGTAAAGCATTGCCTGAAACCCACAAAACTTTTCTCGGTTTTGTTTTTCAGAAGTTGCCAAAAAAACAGTTGTTTCACCTTGAAGCCGAGTAGAACGCAGCGCCGTTCTTCTGAGTGAGCCCGGATACCTTCGTTCCTGGAACACGTTCAGCATCCCCACCTCTCATCACCTGATTGTTTATCAGAAACAGTCGGTTTGTGACGGATTCCCCCGGCACAGGCCTGTTCCTGTATACCAGTCATAGCGCACCATGTGAGGAAACAATCCGCTAAATTTGAGGTAGAGCGATCATGTGCAGAGCGCTCGTCGCCTGCCTCTTATCTGATGGGCCTCTCAGCTGTGTCACTATTAAAGCAGAACTCTGACTCATCTACCTGAATTGGACTTTCCCATTATTTTCTATCATGTTCATCAATTCTGAGGAAAATCTCTTCGCTTTCTCACTCATATCTCAGCTGCTCTGTGTGCTGCCTGCGCTGCATGTTTTCAGTATTTAAGCGAAACTGAAATCACAAAAATCTTCACTGTTTTACTGTAGTATTTTAGCTGTTATTTTTTTTGAAGACAGATACAGTAAAAGGACAGATGATTTCAAGTTGGTCCAGCTCACACATTTGCACTTTGCACTGATGGTTAATGATAAAGAAACAAGAAATTGCAATGCAGAAATGAGTAGCCTATGCTACGGCAGCTCACTTGTCACTATTGAACAGGTCAAAAACTGAATAGAGGATAATTATTGGAATCAGAAATGTGCTTTTCAGGTGCAATCAGCCTGGAAATGTGCACAGCAGCTGTTGTCGATAATGTTATTACACTATATAACTAGCAGCTTTGTGCGTTATTAATCATAACACTCAACGGTTTTTATGCTGTTTAGTTTCATAAACATTTGACATTTTCACAGTTAAAGGTCATTTCCACTATTACTCTCAAGGAGGCTGCATGATTTCACTTCTGAGTAGGTGGACCACTATGATAGTTTGATTGACTTTAGATAATAGAAACACCTGTCACTATATTGCAGAATAGTCCAACAGCACCACAAGCTGCAGCTTCCAAAACACAAACTGTACATTGCAGGGTGAATCTATCTATTAATGCAATAGACTGCATTAGCTTAACCCAGGTGTTCCTAATAAAGTGATGACTCAGAGCTCAGCTAATTAGCATGAAGCTAACGTGGGTTGTTGTCGTCTCCGGCTTCTCTCTGACAGTTCGTCGGTGTCATTGTCGGTTAATGACCAAACAGTGACGTTGCTGCTTTATGTAAATACAGTTTAAGGTCAAATTGAATTGTGTCTGTGCACAGACTGTTTTTCCCCCCCAAAAAGACGGGATGGGACATAAATCTCACAAAACAGATCTGTGAGCTGTAGCAGAACAAATAATATAAGGTTTATTCAGTTGGATCTGTCACTGTGATTTATCATTGCGCCGTTTTAAATTGCAGAGGAAGCGGCCAGCTGGCAAAAAACAAACAAAAAAGGAGCTAAAGCAGCATCTGAGATGGCATCGACGACCTCAGAGGGGACTGACTTTAGATCATTTTTATTATTTTTTACTGTCATGAGTCATCACTGAGTCCAGGGCTGCACTGGAGGTCTGCAACCTGCCAGAAGAGATGTTACAGTACAGACTGCCGCCGTTTTGGTTTAATGTTTGACTTTTAAGCAACAGGAGGCCGAAGAAAGTCTCAATAACCCCCCCCCCTGCAGAAAACCCCATTGTTTGGTCAAAGCTGCTCTGTGGACAGGAGTCTGGTCAGAATGAATCATCACAGTGGATAAAGGTGCAAAAACATGGTTTGACGGCATCTGGCAGCTTCAGTAAAGAACTCACCACAAAGACGTCTGAGTCAGTGAAGTGACGAGGTCGTTTTTTGTAATTTACAAATGAAAAAAATAGCAAAGAGAGCTTTGTCTGGTAGGCCTACAGAATCTGAATTATATCCACTATTCAAACATAAAATTGCAGCATTGCACATGAGAAATACTTGACGCTGGTTTTACATTTATATATTTTCCCAATACAGCCGACTCTGGACTTAAAGATCCAAGTTGATTAGGAAGATTTGAAGTTCCTACTCTTCACTCACTGCTCCCACTGTGATGCTCAGCTGAGATGTAGTGACTTGCAGACATGTGAGAACATTTAGTGAAGGTTGGAGTTGCCAAATCAGCGGGGTGTACCCTGGTTTATCACATGGGAAAACAGCATAGTACTTCTTTTTAAAGGAACACAAAAAGTGATGCAATTTGCTGTGACTATTGTTCCACTCTGGGGAAATAATCAAACATCTATCTAGTCAAATCTGCTGAAAGAAAAAAAAAACAACAACTTCACAGCAGCACACACAGGAAGCAGCAGTGCAGTGTTAGTTCTGCTACTGAAATTCCCAAGTATTTCAAGACATGAAAAGTTGTATTAGTTCGTCTGAGTTGCACATACAGTGAGTTGTGTTACTAATCGGCTCATGAGGAAACAGAGCATGTGGCACGTTTTTTGGGCTCTGTAGCTGTTGTTTCCTGTTGTTAAGCAGTTGTTTCTTTTTTCCCACCCACTTTGCCTGAAATGATTGTTTTCTATCAGCCTGAACGCAGAACATGCAGAGTTTTTACCTCTGATGATGTTTGAGTCCATTTTAGCCTTCAGTCGTCGTCTGTTGCCATGAAGCGTTACCAAACACTGTCATGTGTCACCACTGCCGTGTCTGTGTATGTGTGTGTGTGTGTGTGTGTGTGTGTGTGTGTGTGTGTGTGTGTGTGTGTGTTTTAAAAGCTTTTATTCAATCTGAGAAAGCTAAAAGGTGTGCAGACTTTTCTGCAGAGGTGTCACAGAGACATGCTGATAAATCAACTTGTTGCCACTGAGGTTTACCACATAGTAAAATACAATAAATTCAACATTATTTTGGGTGTTGAGAATTAAGCTGCTCGACCGTTCTAGCAAAACCACAGTCAAAGAGCATTTTTCCATTGCTATATTGGGCGGGAAAATGGCACGTCACATGAAATACAGCAAATTAAAAGTCACAGTCATGGCCGTGTGCACCTGGAGGACACTCTACATTTGTACATTAAGAGTAAATTTAAATATTTTAACAGTAATCTCTGAGAATGTGTCCTTAAAATCTGATTTGCTGTGGAAGATTACATCACTTGTTTTAAGAAAATGAGGATTTCATGACACAAACGTAAACAGGAATGACAAGATTAACCAGACAGTTTTTCTATTTAAATGAGACTATTCACTTTCTTATCAGCAGTGAGTCTGTACACTGTGTGTGTGTGTGCGTGTGTGTTTGTGAGTGAATATGCGTGTGCGTGAGACCTCTCCCACTTGTGGTTGTCTTGTCTTCCAGACCGTAGGAGGATGGCAGTCTTTCACATCAGGACAGCGAGACGTCTGCATGCCACCGACACACACACACACACACACACACACACACACACACACACACACACACATAGGCTGTTTTGTGATGTAGAAAACTGATAAAGAGATACACGTTGTGAGGAGAAAAAAAAAAAAAAGAAAGTGCCAAGCTTTAAGGACACATTGTGAGGCAGACAGACAGATAACATCAACGTTGCACTGTTAGGAGATGCATGTTTAAAGTGTAAATTTCGGGGATGTTTTTGTTGTTGTTGTTCTTCTTGTTAAACTCCACGTGCAGATATTTAATGTTTGTGCAGCTTTCTGCTCTCTCCTCTTATTCTTACTGATATCTCTGCCCATTGTTGTGTTGTGTTGTGTTGCTCATGGGGTGAAGTTTTAAAGAGCAACGAGAGAGATGTGGTAGACTGATCTATTTCTCTATTTAAGTCATAAACCCACGCTAAAGGTCACAGTTGATTTCTCGTCTTGAGGCTTGAACTGCCTCCACTCCCACTGGTGCTGCACTGTTTTAAACACTCACTGGGCTGAAATGTAAACTCAATAATGAAGCATTTAAGTCAGATTTGAAAATAGATAAATAAATAAGGCTGGTGATAGTCCGTATTTTCATTTTCTATGAAGAGAGACTTTCAAAAACTTACACACCATTATGTTTATATAGTAAACTGAATTTGTGCATTTGACTTTTTGCATTGACTGAATGAAGCTCTACACTTTGAATATGTCGTCTTCCAGTCGTCGGGATGGATCACGGGTTTTACGAGGCGCAGGACTGTGACACCAAAGTTCAGGGTTCACGTCCTGACTCCCGTCTGTGGTGAGGTTTAGGCTACACGAGCACTCTAGGGAGAAAACTGTGGTTTCTGTTTAACATTAATTAACACGTCTCGTGTCTAGTCACAATGGATTTTTTTTGTTCTTTGTTTTTTCAAAATCAAGCCAGACCACAGTATTTCCCTAAACATCACGACAAGCCACGACATATGTCACATGTCTTCCTAAACATATAGAAATGTCATTTTGTGGAAGAGAAGTGTAGCTCTACAGTAGTTCCTGTTCGGGTTTGCATTGTGACTGGACGTCCAGGTGTCCCGACTGTAAATACCAGCAGGTTGACACCGAGGCAGGTCCGGCTCCTCTGGCCTCTTGCGTAACGGTTGCTTTGCGTTGTAACCCTGGGTAACCCTGGGCACATCTGAGCAGACAGGCCTCATTGTTTCTCGATCCTTCTCACTTTGCATATAGGAAGAGAGTGGGAGTCGTTGGTGCTCTTATTCTATAAGCTTCAGTGCATCTGGAAACAGCAGGTGCTTCTCTATTCTGTGGGATCATTTAATGTCACCATGTGTCGGTGCGATAGTAGAACGGCAGATTTGAGCAAATAAATGAAGACATCGGTATAAGATTAGGCCAATAACAGAGGTTCACTGTTGGCCACAAAGAAAACAGTGTTACGAGCTTTCATATTTACACTGGCTGTGAGCTGCGTCCACCCGAAACACAGTCTCAGCGCTGCAGCTCTCTGCTCGTGTGATTACATGAGTAAGTGGATGAAATGGGCACTTACTAATGGACCTCCATGTTGCCAGCTCTTTATTTTTAAAGCCATTAAAGCCTAGAGCAGCCAGACAGTGTCTTGGGGTCGTTGGTATTTCGATACAGTGATTTAGTCTGTGTTTTTTCTTTCACTGTTCAGCAGCACAGATTTCTGAACTTTCCGGCCTCCGTAAATTTCTCTTATTAGCTGATTTTTCCACATTAGTAACACTTTATCAGGATATCTTATCTCATTAGTTTTCTAGACACTGATATCTATCCCTAATATATCATAATGTGATTAATATCCATACTTTTTGTGGCCTCATTATTCAAAACCTCAATGTCAAGACGAGGAAATGGTGTTGTTTGGTTCATTAAAACTAAACTAGTTGTGGATTAACTGTGCAGCTGTGTATCAGAGACAGGCATTTTTTTTTTTTTTTTGTTGGCCCGACTCCAGACTTATTGGAAACTAAACTACAGATTGTTCTGCATCACTGAGGCCACCCAGCATACAGTGAACACCTGATGGTGCTTAACCGCTGCACTCACAGGCAGCACAGGCTTGTTTTTATTGAATGAATGAACATCTGTTTATGAATCCGATCCAACTCCGATCAGGGTGTTTTCTCATGTCTGAGCAGTCTGATGCCGATTTAAAAGACACAGTGAAGGTTACGCTGAGTTTAACGTGAAAGTTTAAACGCTACATCATGCGCAATTATGTTGTAATCAAGGACACGTTTAGGTTTATTGTTGATAATTCGTAAAACTACATCATATTAACTGAATTGCATGTTTATGATCATGTGCATAGAGTGTCTTGTGGATCTGCTTTTCTGTTTTCTCTCCTATTGCTGCCTGTTGCTGGGAAGCATTGCCCAATAATGAGCTAACAGAGGTGTAAAGCTGCTCAGGTTTTCAGCCATTTCTTTTCATTCCTGATGTAAATTAGAAACATCAACAGTTTACTTGTATTATCAGAAAGTTTTCTCTGCAGGGAACCACTGATGTCTGCATGTATTTGAGCATGCGGAGGGGTAGACATGTTTCCCATCTTCTCAGGAGGAGGACGAGTCACATGATCGGGCGCTGCACCCCCCTATACAGTACCTATGTGTGATGTCACCTCACTTCTGCTTCTTGCCATACGTGCAGCTAATGAAAATGGGATGAAGCCTTGCAAGGGACAGCGTCTGTGTGATTAACGGCACCAGTGGCAGGTGTATTATTAGACCCCCGAGCGTGTCTACTCTTTAAGTCTCTATACCCTATGAATGTGGTTTGTTTTCACTTCACCCATCGCTGCAGGGAGGGTTGTGATTTCAGCAGTACAGGCTGCATTTAATGTGTTTTTTGTAGAGCTGTTGTACTTAAAGGTCCAGTGTGTAATATGGGGGGAAAACGGTGATATCTAGCGTTCAGATTCTAGTTTGCAACGCTCACTCTCTCGCTCAGACTCACCCCTCTTGTCGGCAAAGTGATGGTGGCCTCTGAGGACAAAAACCTTGTTTACCATGACTGGAATGACTGAGAGTATTTCAGGAGCATGGGGCGATGAGGTGAAGATCTATAGTAAACCATTTTGTGATATGTCTGGTGTTTCCTACTCCCTCTTCTTTACTTCTGCCTTCTTCACCGTTGGTTTATTTATGAACGCGAAACTTGCAAAACATGCTCTCTGGCTGGCCGGATTTTCCATTCGGGCAGCGCAAGATGGCAACACTCTCTAAAGCAAGACCCTTGCTATAGAAGAAGAATTATAAGGCTACAACAACAACAACAAATTTTATTTTATAGCGATTATACACTTACACAAATATTCATGGATAGGATATTTTGCCAATTAACCTTGCCAATTATTACACACTGGACCTTTAATGCAGAGTAAAGTTAAGGAAGTGAAAATGGCTCAGAAAGATCGCGTTCAGCCCCTATAGCCTGTGAACACCCACACCGACTGTCGTCAAAACGAACATCCATACCCCACGAGTGGCCTCAGACGTTTGTACCATGACTGTGACAGGTCCTGAAGACTGAGTCCAGACTTCTGCCTCATCAGTCATATTTTCATATTTCATATTTTCTTCAAATCAGGCACCGGAGAAAGTTGGAGTTCAATGCAGTAGAGTTTTCTTTTTGCTTTATAGTAAAAAAAAAACATGCCCACAGAAAAAGTAGGGGGAAAAAAAGCACATTCCTCACACCACACTTGTTATAGTCATGGCGCCACTCTGTCTTTGACCTCTTCTAGTTTCGCTGAACGGCCACTTGTCCTGTACAGGTGTCACACTTCTCTCCTATTCTCACATCTGAGGTTATTCTCCTCTCTAGTAGTATCCTCCCAGGCCTCCTCCCTCTCTCCTACACACTCTTATCATGTCTGCCGATCTCCCTACTAATCCCACCGTGGACTCCACTCCTACCCCAACCGGGCTCTTCTCTGGTACATTCCCCTCTTTAAACTGGCAGCCGGGGGCTTTGCCTGACATTGCCTCTTCTAGTTGGCGTCTTACAGGACATAAAGTGTTACATCCTGACTCCTCCACTCTAGTCTTCTACCTTTTAACAGGCAGCATGGTGGAAAGTGTAGTTCGCTGAAAGGTAACAAGTTAATTGAAATTCACACACTATTGTTATATCAAATTGCATAATATGATCCACACATTGTTTTGTTTTTTTCATTACACACATAGATTTACACTACAATGTACTTTTTCTATCTCATAACACACACACACACAAAGGCCTGTTTATGATATAATTATTTTGACATACTCACTTGATATTTAGGAAAATGTGAACTCGTATAGAAACATTAAAGACGCTCTTTGGCTGTCTCTCCCTGTAGGAAAAGTAAAATACGTAACCTTTGCCCCAGTGAATCCCTCATAATGACTTGTGTGTGCCATCCCTGACAGGTGTGTCCATAAATTAGTGGTTAGATCTTCAGGTAAACGTGTCTTATTATGAGGCTCTGTGTTTGTATACTGTATGCACGGCAGGCACTAAGATGGTTGCTGATAGCACTAGTATACAGTAGGGAGCAGTTAAGGGTTAGAGACCACCACATCTTTACACACAGAGGACATGATGTGCAGTTACTCCAGGGCGTTACGCTGTAGCATTTGAGGTGGGGGAGAGTGTTACTCTTTCACTTTCTCCACATAGTTTTTCCGAGCTCGTCTTCTTTGACGCCAGCTGCAGGCAAGCCAGGTCGTGATATTAGTCACAGTGAGTAAAGTCAACACCACGTGAGGCCGAGGTTCACTCAGATCACCACGTTCCAACGTTTTTACGCCATGAACTGATTTATAGGATCATTTATTCCCATAATAAAGTCTATATAATAATAGAATAATAAATAATCATGATAATGTTTGTGTGAAAGTAGAGGGGTAGTTATCTCAGGACAGGTTCAGTTGGTGTGGAGGTGTGTGTATGTCTGTGTGCTGGTTATAACTGGCTGACTCTACACCACTTCAACACTTTCAACAGATGGTGGTGTCGTTTTCACATCTCACTTCAAAATGGAGACGCCTGTTTTTTAGGCCACAGCTCTTCCTACGAACTTTTTTGTTCTGTCTCTGCTGCCTCCCACCTTTCTCTGCTCTGTCTGAGCTCTTATTTGCAGCAGCTCCACACACACACACACCACAATTTCAACCAGCATCTCACTTTTCTCTCTCTATCTTTTTTTTTTTCTTTTTTGGAGGGGGTGGGTGGGGGCTTCTTCCATCCTTTTATTTCACTTTTCTCTTCTTGTCTCTGGTTCAAAACATTCAGAAACACACAGGCGTAGAAAAGTAGATTCTTCTAATCCTCTACATGTGGTGAAACTGAATCAAAAAGAGAACTACTTTGATCGATGAGGCATTAAAGGTGACATGATTCAGCCTGAACCCACGTTTTAGAAACTAATGCTTCATAGTGAAATTTAAACTATGACTAGTGAATACAGCACAGAATGTCAGGCAAACGTTTTTTTTTTTTAAATATACGTACATCAAAAGGCTCGTCGTAGTTTTTCCTGTTTTAATAATCCACCTACATCCTCCTCTTTTACTGCCTTTTCTACCTCTTTTATTTACTGTTTGTCTTGCCACTTTAAAATACCAGTAACATAAAAATGGAGGAAACAAAATTCGAGCTCTTGTTCTAAAACTGAAACTAAAAAAAGATCAAGGGCTCTCTCTTTTTTAAAGTGTTGTTTTTATTTATTTAAATGCATAAATCTATAGGTTTCCAACTTGCTCTTCTTTGTGGAGTGTCTTTTATTTTGCTCTGGGGTCCTTATCTGAGTCTTTCTCGAACTTTGCTCTTTCATTTTCTCCCCCTTGTTTCAACATCAAAATATCAGCGGCAGAGAAAGAGGAAAAGCAGATTTTCAGCTCTCCTACCCACCGTGTGTCTCATCCTCTCAGCTTCCTTTTCACTTTTTCTAACGCACACCGCGGCTGATTGCATCAAAGCCCAGCCTCGGCGTCCTCTCTCCCTTTTGCTCTCTGACTAATTTTGATAGCAAAAGACGCCGAGTAAAGCTCATCTGTCTCTCCTTTTATATTTTTAGGCGGTACAGTCACGCTGGATTATGTCATGTTTTTTCAGGTGTGCTTTTGAGAAAAATAGAAAAACAGGTCGATGGGGACGAGCAGTCTCCTGCGACGGCAGCTTACGTCCCACAGAGACAAACCCAGTCTCTGCTGCGTGGGGAAAAATTGTCCAACTCATTTCTGATCTGACTTTGTGTTCACGGTTTTTGTCGGAGGCTAGAAAATTGTAGTCGGAGGTTGGCTGCTGCTGTTGTCACAGGCCCCTGAACGCACCCCGGGGTTTCTACATGTGACAAACACAGTCACACTGTCGATGTCGATGTAGCAGTGGATGCTAAGTAATTATCTGAGTCTGTATTTGCGCGCAGAGTGTGGTTTGTTTGCTTCAGGTTTGTGTTTTTTAATAAATAAAACCAGCAGTAATAGTGAAACTCTGAATCAGAATGAGAAATACTTTGATCGATGGTCCTTTAAAGGTGACATATAAAGTCATAGCAGTGGGTGGAGGCGTTGGCAAACGGTTCTTTTTCTTTTTTAGTTGCTGCCTGTCTTTATTAGTTTTAACTTCACACTATTTTATCTATAACTTACAACCAGAGGATCATTTTATATATATTTATCTCACTATGTGCAGTTATACAGTGACAGTTAAAACACACTTTGTTGTTGTGATGTGACTCATTTTGAAATTAAACTGATTCAGCTAAATTACACAAAGTCAATTTTTACAATATGAACATTATCATGAGCTTTAATTTGAATTATAGAATTATTTGTCATATTGAGAGAGAGGCTGATAGTGAAACTGTAACATGACATTTATTTGTGTCGAATTTCTTTCTCAGTTTGATTCAAAATGTGCTGCTAAAAACAACATAAGTGTGTGTATGTGTGTAGAGACGTGCAGCTGTGTGCTGTGACTGTATTTTGTGTTAATTGGTGTCAGGCTTGTTTTCTTCTTATAAATAAATCCATAAGTCATACTGAAACTATGATGCTTTGGAGTGATAATATTACCAGAGCACCAGGGGAAATTTGCCTTGTGAAATGTTCGGTTCTCTGACAACCCACTCAGTTTCGACTGGAAAAAAATAAAATCTTTTAACCTTTTCAGCAACAACAAATGCATGCAAACGATGAAGAAGAGAGAGAGAGAGAAAAAAAAAAACGACTCGAGTGTGGCTGAATATTGTCACTGTGTGTTCACTGCTGTTGCTCAAAGTAAAACTCCTGCTGTCGATCATTTCTCAGGATCACCCTCCTCATCCCAACTCGCACTTTGACTCACAACTTTTCTTTGACATTTTTTTTTTTTTTTTTACTTATTTGAGCGTTTGCATATTTTTAAGTTCTGTATTTCTCTCTGCCATACGTATGTGTGTGTGTGTGTGTGTGTGTGTGTTTGATCATTTCTCTCTGGTTTATTTGTGACTGAGATGAGCAGTTTCAAAATGACACTCATGATATTTCACAGCACAGTTCATGTGAGCACAATGTTGACGATATTTATTTGGTCTGATGACCCTGCTCTGACACTTTAATTCATGATTCAGATTTTTTTTTAAGGGAAAGTTGTTGCTACTCTCTAATTACTCATTTAACTATATTTGTTTTGACTGTATTTTCCTCTGTGGACGACCTCATTGCAATTTAACATTTTTATCAATGTGTTAAAATTCATTTGAGGAGAGCTTTATAAATATTTTGGCATTTTTCTTGTTTTTTCTTATAACCTGTAGTCAATTGTTGTGCTGGGTGTTAAATCCACTATTGTTTTTGTTTTGTTGTCATTCAGTAAAATTATACTCACTGTAATTTGCAGTAGATGCTGTGTATTATATATATATATAACTCTGTCACAACTAATGACACTGACACATTGGTCATTCTTGTTGCCACTAATTATTAGGCTAATGACTGTTGTGGGAGTTGTGTGAAAATGGCTGCAAGCAGCAGAGTCGGTGTGAGATATTAAATGTCAGACATTATATTAACATTTTGCCTGATGTGAGAGGAGATAATAAATAAATATAAACATGTTTATGGTTTCAGTTAGACGGTGTTGCGAGCTCAGAGTCCGTGGGTGGCATCACTTGGTTGCCATCAGTGACTGTTTGACTAATCCACCTCGCTGACTCGTTCCGTGTGTTCATGACTGCGTATGTGAGTATGTATGTGTGTGTGTGTATATTAATGCAGTTAACCTTTACGTTCTGGTTTGTGTGTATGAATGAACAGTACATGTGCAGCATGTCTCAGTCTGTTCATGTGTGTGCACGTGCAGACAGCACATAGATCGTTGTGTTTTTGTTTTTGTGGTTGTCTATTCCTGGCTGCTTTAGGCAGGCTACTCTCTCTCTCTCTCTCTCTCTCTCTCTCTCTCTCTCTCTCTCTCTCTTTCTCTGTCTCTCTATGTGTGTGTGTGTGTGTATAGTGTTTGTTTGTCTGTACAGTCTGTGTACAGTGCTGTCTGTACATGCTGTCTCCTGAAGGTGTCACATTGTCAGTGTGCAGGTTGCTGTGTACAGTGTGTGTGTGTGTGTGTGTGTGTATAATATATTATATATTATATGTGTGTGTGTGTATATATATATATATTATTAATCTTTAATTTGTGTGTAAACAAGTGTGTACTGTACCTGTGTATGTCAGCTGATGTGGATTTTATTTCTGACTGTTAGCTGTGTGGTTGTGTGAGTGTGTGTATCCACACCGTATGTTAACAGCATGTGAACATTTTAGTGTGTGTGTGTGTAAATTTACATGTCTTGTGATTCTTTATCTTAATGTGTGTGTGTGTGTGAACAGGATGTGTGTCTTTATGCCTATTACACATGTTGTATTATCACGACCAATGTGCAATCATGTGTTTACATGTGTGTGAGTGTGTTTTATTTTTGACAGTTATGTGGTTCTGTTGTGTGTGTGTGTGTGTGTGTGTATTTACATACATTTTTAAGTGTGTACTGTATGTGTGTGTGTTTTCATATGTGTATGTTATGTGATGTGTACACAGCTCTGTGGGTTTGTGTATGTCTGTGTGTATTTATACTATTTCTCATATGACTGTGTGTGTGTCCATGCGCATGTCAGTGTGTGTGTATATGTGTATATATATTTACACACAAACACACACATACATATAATTGTGAGGGTGTAAAGGTTTGACCACTGGTGCACAGTGTGTACATTCAGTAATTGTATTTGTACATGTACGTGTGTGTGTGTGTGTGTGTGTGTGTGTGTGTGTGTGTGTGTGTGTGTGTGTGTGTGTGTGTGTGTGTGTGTGTGTACAATTATTACCAACACTTCTAATTATACAGCCACACTAGGAGTGAACACGTGTCTGCTTGTGTTACATACATATAGTGTGTATGAACATGCACATTTATTTCTCACTGTGTGTGTGTGTTTCTGTGAGTGTGTACAGTATATTATTCTGTGACTGTGTGTGCATGAACATATTTTGTCTTGTGTGTATTTAAGTCCATTAGTGTTTTAATTTTTATAATCATTGCCATTATTATCATTGTTGTGTGTATGCATGTATGTCTTTCTTCATGTGCAGACACAGATGGATGATGGGATATTTAAAGAATCACCAGTGTAAACTCATCGTAGCATCGAGCTAATTCTGTTTTGACCCGACCGGTGTTTTTAAACCAGCGTCAGGTTATTTACTCAGACACGGACTCTTCCACTCAGGATGTTCAGGCGTCTCTGAATGTTTTGATGAGTATGAAAATGAAGTGAGTCACGTGTTGCTGCTGTCACAATCACCAGATCTCATCCTCTATGAGATTATGGACTGATGTTTTTCAAGCAGCACGCTCCTCCTCCTCCTCCTCCTCCTCCTCCTCCTCCTCCTCCACCGGCAAAAACACAATCAAAATCTTTTGAGACGATCATCAAT
Organism: Trachurus japonicus; assembly: GCF_045865225.1. Taxonomy (NCBI): domain Eukaryota; kingdom Metazoa; phylum Chordata; class Actinopteri; order Carangiformes; family Carangidae; genus Trachurus; species Trachurus japonicus. The sequence continues at coordinate 10,644,577 of NC_140921.1, read as the reverse complement.
AATCAATTGTTCATTTAGAAAACTGGAGACTCAGCACCAAGGCTCGGTTTCTCTTTCAGTTTACTGTATCTCCCATCTGTACATGTGTGTATTTCTGTACACAGCTGTGTGGACTATATATATTGTCACGATGCTAATATTGTATGTGCTGTAGCTTGTGTGTGTGTGTGTGTGTGTGTGTGTGTGTGTGTGTGTGTGTGTGTGTGTGTGTGTGTGTGTGTGTGTGCAGGACTGTGTAGTAGCCTATGTATTTATTTGCACGCACGTGTGAAAACAGTTTGTTCCCTCTTCTTGCTGCTCATCATCTGTCCCGGCTGACATTTACACATTCAAATCAGAGACTGTTTATCGTTGTTGGAGGCACATGACAAGATTTGATGCTTTGTTTAAGATAACCAGCGACGTTTCTGCAGCACGTACTGTAACGTAGAGAGAGACACTGCTTCATGCCGTTAAGACTTAAGACTCACTCAGCAGCACAGATGTGACCAGATGTGACGTATTGTTGACGTCAAAGTAAAATCCTCACATCTCCCAGAAGTAAACTTTTCAGGAACCAAGAGACAAGGCCTTATTTTTAGACTTGCTCCCCACGTCATTTAGATATATCAAGTTACTTTAAATTCTTGTTGACATATTTAAAATATGTAAATATATATGTACTCACGCAGCTTTTTATTAGAATTAATATTTGGTTATTATGGTCTCGCAGCAGAGTTTCCTCATCATTTCTTGTCACCTTTCATAAAATAAGCACTCTGTGGCAAAGGGAGGGGCGGCTTCTGTACATGTGGGGTTTTTAATAAAGGCAGAAAAGGAAGTCTTTAGTTTTACACACGTGTGGACAGAGTCTTTGGAAATATAAACAAGGAGGAAGTGGAGTAAACAAAACATAAAAGGTTGAGGAACCTTATAGGATGTTTCTAATATGTATTATTTTGTATATTTGTGTTGCAGAGGAGATGGTCTGGTTTATTTTTCCTTTTTTTTTTTTTTTTTTACTCACAGACTGTAGCTGCAGAACTGATCGAGCTTTGATTCACGTAGAGTATTATCTTGTTGGCTGGAGCCGGGACATGTCCTTTGCTTTTAGAGGTCACTACTTGTTTTCTGTGTTGCTGTGCAGCTGCATGGGCGAGAATGTAACAAACATGAGTAACTAATGGTTTTATTTTTGTGGCATATGCATCTGAAATTAAAATTAGCAATAGAAAGATGAGAGGAAACACTGAGCTGACATTATTACATGTTATTTAACATCTCAGAGCTTTGACATTTCTAAATATTTGCTGTGTGCAGATCTGTAGAGGATTGACTTGACCTTCAAAGCACTTTATTTTTTTTTGTATCATTTTTAAAAAAAATCATCACCCACTTATATTTATGCTCCACTTCTCTCTCTGTCACAGCATCAACACTTCACATCCTGAGGAAAACACTGTGACAGAGATTGGTGTTGATACATTACACATGACTCAAGTCCACTCGTCTGTTGCCAATGGTGGTTCCTTCAATTTTACAGAGCAGGAACCATTTATAAATTACTCAACAACTCTTTTAGTTTTACGTCAGAGCAGTTTGATTTTTTTTTTTTTCACACATGCATTGTTACCTGTGACAGCTTGTGAGCCTTTTCCTGTAGTGGGTGTGTGTCTGTGGATAAGTTGAGATTATGTAGATACCGGTCCATATTTATTATGTTTTCTTGTCAGGGGCTGTTCTGGATCTAAAAGTTTCAATTTCATCTTCCTTCAGATTGTTTTTTCTTTTTCTTTTAGTGACTGGAGTGATATTGATCACGGCACCGTGTTGTTGTTCTTGGATGTTGAATCATTGTTTTGAAAATGTACCATGATGCCTTTTACCGCCTCATGGCTTTGTTTGGGTTTGGGTCAGTCAGGTGTAACATCATGGTGTCTGACAGAAAATGAGCTGTGAAGCGTCTGAAACCTTTTAAAACATTTTTTTTCTCTTTTGGAGAATGGGTGTGAATGTGTGTAAGTAAACATGTTTAGGTATTACCATATCCTGCCTGATATATGGTCTCTGTTGTTGTGTTTAAAACCACATGAACACACACATACTGTCATTTGTGTTTTTGTCTGGTTTCATCTTGAGGTAAACAGCAGAAATTAGAATTGAATCCATCAGATACTGATGCTTACATGCACATTATTCCTCAAAACAGCATTTTTTTGGAACAATGTATGTACAGTAAATGTTTAATTGGGATGACTTAATGATTTGTCCTTGAGCCCATTCTCAATGTTAATGTTAGCCTACTGTGTGGGAGCCAGACGTTTAGTGAGGGTAATGATGCTTGCAGCACCTTCTCAGCAGTGAACGGGTGAGAGACTTTGCTCTGACTCGTATGTGATTTTTGGTTTCAGCAGAGCTCAGGTTCCCAGGAATAATTATCACATCTTTGTCTGAGTCATCGTGGCTCAGCAGCATCACTTTGCTGTCGTCTCCAATGCAAAGCTTTTGTTCTAAGGAGTCATTGTGCCACTGTGCACGTTGCCAGTGACCCGCATAGGAACCTCAGCTTGAATGTAAATATGCAGCAGCAGAAGGGCCATGTACTGAGAGCTGAAATGTATTGACTCTGGATTTTCCCTGTGCTCCGCTGAGCACAGCAACTCACAGATATTAAACCTCTCACTTCCTTTTTGAAGCCGCTTTGTTTACCAGCCAACATGCTATTTTTACAGGAGGCCTCTGCTCGCTCACAGCCTCAGTTTACTGTAGAAAAAGATGTGACTTCTTGGGAACAACACACATCTGTGTCACTTCTCGGTGCAGCATTTCACTTGTTTATGTGGAGGATGCAGTGGTGGGTGCATCTTGTGCCTACAGCTGCCTCTGATTGTCTGTGGCTGCTGGTTTTAACCTGAATTTTCACACACACAAAGAAGCATTTTTTTCCTCCTTCCTCAATTATCAGTAAATTTTGCTTTTCTTATCACATGATTGTAATATAATTTGTGTTCGACAACCAGTATTTGTTTTGCTGCACAAGGTGAACACACGATATTTCACCATTCATGACAAACCAGAAACATGCAGCTCAGTGGTAATAACACAGTTTTGCTCTGATTGGTTGGAAGAAATCTCGCTGTATGAAAACAGGCCTTTTCCGATGCAGAGAACGTGTCATTACATCACTGTCCTCCCACGACCTTTGGACACCGTCACACTAGCTCTTTCCTGTTGCTCCCACTCTTTATGCTGCTATGCTAAGCTAAGCTAAGCTAAGCCCTACAGCCTCATGTTCAGCCTAGCTAAATGATTCTACCTCTTGAAAACCACAGCAGGAGATTTAATGAAATTAACATACAGAAGTCGGACCTTTAACTTACTAGATGTATAATTTTATCACTGCTACAATGTATTGATTTGTCATTCGTGGGTGTCTAGTTTTCCTTTATGCTCTTGTTTCACTGACACATCATTGACACATCACATGTAAAGCATCGTGTTGACATACAATGTCAAATGCACAATCGATGTTGCAACTTTTGTCAGAGAAGTTGACTCAGCTGTCTGTCATTTGTCAGGCCATAGTTTGTCCTATTGAGTTGCAACATGTCATAAAGAGTTTCTGTGCAAAAAAAAAAGTTGGGGTGAAATTACCGGACAGTAAAACACACAATCCATTTTACTAACACTAGGGCTCATTACCCAGAGAAAAGCTAGCTACAGTAACAATAAATTCAGAGATGCAGCAGCTCTGTGAGTCACATCAAATATTTTATACTCGCCCCTCTTCAGTGTTAATGTGTGAAAACAGGTTTTTCAGGATGGAAGTTACAGTCACGTTTGTGAAAAGCCTGTGAAAAGATTTTGATGAACTCGAGGCTCTGCAGATTATTATCGTAGGAGAGTCACATAGTTTCCTAATTAATGCACCGGATCAGGTTAATTTACAATCAGCTGGTTCACCGGTCACTCGAGTCGATGCAAACCTGAAATATGTGACAGCTTGAGAGGAGTTGATGAAGGGATGTGTTGTTGTTTGATAGCTACAAGATGAGTTAGAGGTGTGGGGCAGCTAGTCTTTACTCAGAGAGACTCCCATTAACTCTGAAGTTGTTCTGTTTACATGTTATGCACTCTTAACTGGTGTGCTAATGTTAGCCACCGCTAAAATTCATGAATCAGAGGAGGATCCTGTGTTAGTTAGTCACGGGTGTTTTACATGACTGAGATAATGAATCACAACTGGTCACCCAGCACATGTGGATTAGACATGTGTGCTGCTGGGTAATTTAAAACCTTCATGTTTTAGAAATATATCATACAAAGAGTACCTAGCCTACTCAGTGAACTCCCAGGTGTCTAATTAAAGATTTTAAAGACATGTCCAAAATGATGGTGGTTGATTAGGAGGCTGTTTGGGATGCTGGAGATTTTTTAGTGCGATACTTTCTTCATGTATCCACATGATGATGACCTCCAGAAAAGACCGGTGGTTTAACCAGAACATCTTGTTTTCAGTCTCTACACGTGTTACAGAAGATTTAACCTGTGATGAGATGTGAGGTTTTGGAGTTTGACAGAGTTGAACTGAGTGAGTGATTAGTAAACCAAGGATGAACTGATCAGAGTCAGATGTGATCAAAGGTCAAGTTCAGGGTGATCTCATGAGGATTTCACACACACACACACACACACACACACACACACATGAAACAGGATACAATCATGTGATGACATTTTACATCCAAAAGGTCAAAGGCCACCATAAAAAACAACAAACATATTGCACCATTATTTTATGCTATAACTCAGAAAGTTGAAGGGGTGACTACATTTCCTCCACACAGCAGCTACTCTAATGTCGTGTTATTTCTTCTACCTGTTTCCCTGAAGACTCAGTCTATAAAAACATCCCATAATGTATTTTGCTTTGCACATTTATGTTGTAGCTGCTTGGTTTTGCTTGCGTGTTCAGATTTCAATGTGACTGTGTAGTGACGTGCAGTCGGTGATGGTGGTTGGGGTGTAGTGAGAGCAACACTAGACATATTAGTCATAATGTAAGTGTTATGGTTGTAATTATGTATTTTTTTGTACTAGTGCTTTTTATTAATTCATAATAACAACTGCAGCAGTAGTAGCAGTAGTAGTAACATCAGTCATGGTACTAATAAGAGAAACTTTTTCACTTTCACACACCAGTTAGAGCCGAACTGTCGATGTGATGTGATCAAAGCACTTAAGAAAACAACTTAAAAGGAGAAAGCAAACACAGACACATATCAAGAAAAACTTTTTAGGTGTCTTTTTTTTAATCTTTCTATATTAGCCAGTGCAGACAGTGTAGTAATGTGCATGTCTCTGAAAGTGTTCACATTAGAAATGGTGCAAAGAAAAAAACAAGAAATGGGGGGGGCGATCATTGATACAAGATTTTAATTCTGAGATTCATATTTCAGTATTTATCTGTTTCAGACCATGTGTCAGTTGATGAGATGTTGTGCAGCCTCGTGTGAACGAAGCTTTGCTTGATTTTCTCTGTTGCCATCATTATCATCATGAGTCACCATAACAACGAGCTGTGATTTGGTGGCTTAACTTCTGATATGTCGTATTTTTGTTTTCTCAGCTCTGTCTGTATTTTAGATGAGGTTATTATGTTGAATAGTTGAGGTTAGCTATGTACATACTGTACAGTGTGTCCACTGTGTGCGCTAGCCTTTTCTTTCTTTCAGTGACTGTTTGTGTGTGGGAAGAAAAAGCACGAGACAGAAAGGAAAGAAAAGATTTTTTTTTTAACCTACAAACTGTACAGATAATTCAGCGTCCTGTAGCTGGGGAGATATAAATAACACACATGATTTTAAATGGGTGAGTGGAAATCAAGAGATAAGATGTGAAGCTATATTAAAAGTTGACCACCCACATCAGATCTCTGTCCATTATCTCTGTCTGGTTGCCATACACACACAACCATAAACACAGACATACATACATACAGAGTGTGTGTGTGTGTGTGCATAAACAGGCTTCAGGTTTAGTCAAAACGCTGCCCACACGGAGGCCTCTTTGCATCTGGCTGCTGTGTGGGACGGCTTTTCAGACATTGGCTCATGTGTCAAACAGTACACTCACACATATGAGCAGTGAGAAAGCTTCATCACAAGACTAAAACCAGTAATCCTGTGACTTTGAAACGTGTAGATAAGTCAAGGAGGGGGTTAAACTTTGAGTTGCATTTCTGTGAAAATTATTCTTTAAAATCTGATAAATGTCAGGGATAGATTTTTATCCCTGCCATGTGTGTGTGTTTTATTTTTCAGTCCTGGATCTGAAGACGTTTAGATCCAGATGTGTTTGTTCTATTTTCACAATCTTTCGGGAATTGCTGTGTGTGTATTCAGTGTGTACTAGCTCACTCCTGTAGGAAACGTATGTGTATCAGGCATGTTTCACTTAATTATGAAACATGGTGTAGTCATCCAGCGTCTTTCAGTGGTTACAATGTGAAAGACGACTGATTCCTGACGACCGAGGGCATCCTGGCGCCTCAGAAAAAGAAAAACGTCAGTGTTGCCAAAAACAGATTCGTTGTCAGTTTTTTTTCTTTGTGAAAATTACAGTTTTTTTAAGCTGCAGTGGCTCCCAGATATTTAACAGGTGCACACACGTAGGTGTGCAGCTATTTCATGCACGGAAGCGGGTATTTTTCAACAACAGCGCGCTGAGTGCGCTTGTACCTCCGCTCCATCTTTACACCATTCATACGGAGACGTTTATGAGTCAGCTGAAACAAGTGTGATACTATAGTACGCCAAAGAAAAACGATAACATCAAAGAGAGAATTTTTTGGTTTTTATTTGGAGCCTTATTACAGAGTTTCAATGTTTTAAAAGAATGTCTCAGCATCCTCATTTCTATTAGTAACTCAAATCATGCTGTATAATTAATTTGCTTGTGTTTGTGTGTGTGTGTGTGTGTGTGTGTGTGTGTGTGTGTGTGTGTGTGTGTCAGCTGTGTGTAACGGCTCAGACGAAGCGCAGACCAAACCTGGTTCATGTCAAGATTAAACAGCTGTGTCTTCGTTAATTTGTGAAAAACTGTGTAGGAGGTTTGTTCACTTGCATACAAAGAGGTTTAACACTTATGCAGGATCTCTGATTTGTAAAAAAAAAAGAAAGAAAAAAACGTGTGTATTGTATGGTGTATCATGCTCCTGTGCGTGCAGACTTTCAGTGTTGAATCTTCAAGGTTTTCACTTATTGTTCAAAAGTCAGAGAAATGAAACACCGATTTTTACGCCTGTGACATCAAGCAAATATGAGAAATGGCATTTTAGCAGTTGTTAGGAAAGAAAAACCACTTCAGAAAAGTGGAGTCAGTGCATTTTAATGTTTAACACACAGTGCTGTGACAACAGACGAATCTAAACAGACAGTTTATCTGCTTGTTTTGATAAAGGTGAATTTGGGACTCGGTTCTTCTTGGCAAAATGATTTCTTAAAATGGGGAATTTTTTTTTTCTTTTCTTTTCTTCTGCAGGGCTGAGGAGGCACAGGGTTGAGAAACAGTTTCCACCACAGGACTATCAGCTCGGTTTCCACCACATTCACCTATCCTGACGAGGGCTGGGGAAACCACCTCGGCACAGCTCATCTGGTAGGAGTTTACACATCTGTACACAGCCGTGCTCTTTGGCACTCTTCCCTGTTGATCTGACATAAAGACAGAAATATTCCTGTTTTGTGTAGCTGTGTCTGGAGTGTGTGCATGTGGAGTTACATGTTTATGAGTTGATATTAATAATTATAATGACGCATGTGAAGGTTCCTAAACCTTGAAAACACGGGAAGCCCCCTGAGCAGTAAATGTGGTTTAACAAGCCAACCTGATATCAGCCTGTTTGCGCTGCTGTCTGCTCATTTCCAGCTCTAAGTCAGATTTGTCCAACCCACATCGATGTCATTTCTCCACCAGCAGCTTGTTCGAGTTCTCTTTTTGTGGTTATTCTTTGTTCTGTCAGAAAATATTAAAGCTCAGGAGAAATTCACGTATCATGTCAAGAGTGTGGCGCTTGATCGTTTCCTCATTCTGAAAATTAAGGTTTATGCAGGGCAAGGCTGTGGTTGAAGGAAATGTAAGTGTGTGTCAGTCTGTGTCAGTGTGTGTCGGCGTGTCTTTGAGCAAGACACCAAACTCTAACTGAAGTGTATTACTCTTAAGTTTCCTGTGAAATGTTTTGTTTCAGTAAAATTAGCTGCAACTTAAGTTCTGCCGTGAACGAGAGAGCGTCTGTGTGTCCCGGTCAAGACCACCCAGCTCAGTCCAGGCATAGACTGTTGAGTTTTGTCAGCAGATCATAGATCTGGGTCGATAATCTCCTGATTTCCTCACAAAATTAGAGCTGATATTGATGGAAAACTGTCAGTTAGTTCAAGCTCAACACCTGAAATCGAGTTGTTGATGCTGGGTTCATTGTGAGTTAGGGTTAGGATCCATCCTTCCCATTCTGGTCAACGTGATACCTTAGAAAAACTTTGAGGAAATTTCTTCAAATTTGACAAAAACATTTACTTGGACTCAAACATGAACTGATTCGAGTTTGGTGATCAGAGGTCAAGGGTCAAGGTCATAAAACGCAGCCATGTCCTCTTGAATGTGATGTTTTAAGACCGCTTGGGGGGAGGGGGTTTTGTTCAGATTTTGCACAAACATTCACTTGGACTCAGAGATGAAGCTTTTGTGTGCAAAGGTGAAAGTTCAAAGTCACAGTGACCTCACAGCAGTTTATCGGGAACACAGAGAAACAACATACACAAACACTTCGGGCCATGATTCAACTCCAGGAAGGGGAGATGGTGAACATATTTTCTCCAGCGTGTGTGTTGCTGGAGGCGCACAACTAATTTGAATTCACACTAAACATTTTAATCGTCCTTTCTGCGCTGCTGAAACTTGCAGCTGTTGCACTTACAACGCATGGCTCAATTGTGAAGTCCTAAAATTAAGAGCTCATTATAGTTTATAGTATAGTGAGTATTTTGACAGCAGTGGTGTTTGGGGGGAATCAGCACATCTGGCCCAACTTCATCCCAATTACCTATTCCTTATTTACAAATCAGGGTTAAAGTTTCCCTGATGCTTGCCCAGCTTTTACACTTAATTGCGTTTATCTGGTGAGAAATGTTGATATCTGATGTGACGGCTGACTTGGGATGAGATCAGTGCCGGCGGGATTGTTTCCCTCTCGACTGCGGCATTAATACGATTAGTCTTGTGCAGGAGGAGGATGAGGAAATATCTTCTTAGGTACGTGTGGCCAGAAGGCAAAAAAAAAAGAAAACAGTTAGTGGTTAATCTTACTTTCATTGGGGTGGTAAAACACAGAGAAGAAAAACCATACCACTGTTTTGAAGTCACGTGGCGCTCCATGCAGCAGCACCAGCACCTGTGAGCTATTTTAACCGTGTGTGTGTGTGTGTGTGTGTGTGGATGGATGCCCTGCAAATGTGCTCAGAATTAGATGTCTGTCATAATCAGTCTGTAAACATACAGCACATAAAGTCAGACAGAATCACATCAGCACATTAATTTCATTGCAACAGGCTGCAAACAGACTAAACAGTAATGAGCAGCTCAGGGAGGAGGAGGAGGAGGAGGAGGAGGAGGAGGAGGAGGGATGGTTGGATTGTTTTAACTCTCTCTGACAGCGAGTGCCACTGCTGCAGCTCAGATTAATTAACTAAAGTGCAAATCCATCCAGAGTCCTCATGATCAATACTGTGAGTATGTCGTGGCCTCACTGGTGTCAGCGCCTGTGTGGTGCACAGCAACTGGCATTTAGCATTTGGAAAAAACAACGATGCTGCAAGTAAAAAAAAAATTGGATTGGAGACATATGAAGTGTTTATATTTATAGTGTAATAGTGAGTAATGCCAGATGTGCTGCTGCAGTTGCAGGACTCACATGAACCTGACACTAACAGATTACCACCCTCGGCGTTATCACAGTAACCTATAGGGGAGTGTTTTGTTTAATCAAGACCAGTCACAACATGTTGACACAGTTATTTCGTCACAGATGTTCAAGTGTGATCGACGACAGCAGCCCGTATTTCTGTGTGTGTGTGTGTGTGTGTGTGTGTTGGAGCATTTGCAGGATCAACTTGTCAAATGTGAGAGGATCGTTGGTGTTTGTTAATGTCAGACAGTTTGGCACTAATGATCGGACTGAAGGCAATTTACTGAATGTGACCAGTTACTGCACTCGGATGTAAATTGTCTTGTTGTCTTGTTATTGTCTTTATGTATTTTTATGCAGTATAACTGTCATCAGCACGTTCACTTTAATCCACATTATGAGATGCATATTTTTATTTGATGCAGGTCAGACGTCAGGAGACGAGGAGATTTTTATTTACTGTAGCCTACAGGCCACTAATTATATAATAATACATTTTCTTTATTGGCAGCTGTTAGACCAGGTGGAGAGAGATGACTCTACTTCACATGGAGCAAACGTGGAGCTGTAATTAGAGGATTTGGTTCAGTTTGAGAGTTTGGGGAAGAGTTAGAGGGGTGGGTTGATGCCACTCTCACATCTGCTACTGGTTAGCTTAGCTTAGCACAAAGACTGGAAAGCCGTATAATTTGTACAGAACCTACAGAAGATGGTATTTTGCTGTTTTCAGTTACAGCTTCCTGTAACTGATGTGTCTTCAAAGTTCAGTCTTTTGCCTCTTTACCAATATTTTCAATACACCAATGAAATAAACTGGAAGTCGTTAAATAAGCACTGAAGAAAGTTTTATTCACTTTGCAGTCAACAAAACCCGACTTTTTATACTTTTGACATCAAACAAAATCATAATTTTCTCCACCCTCTTCCCATTCTATTCATTCTCGATCTTTCACATCAATTATTGGAGTTGTTTGTCATATTTATTACGTTAACCTCACCATGCCCTCTGCTATTTGCACCTCTGAGGGGTCTCTCTCTGTTACAGGATCGTAGGTCTTTCTGACGGTTCCTCTGTCCGGGGCTTCTCTCCCTGTTACACGCCTCTTTCATACTCATGCTGCCTTATCACTGCACCGTGGCTCGGACTCGGAGCTTTGTTAAAACTGTTTGCTCAGCTTGATGAGATAGAGGCCCTGTTAGTTATTCTGCCTACAACTTTTGATGAGAGGCCCTGGTAGTTCTTCTATCCCCAATTTATGACAAGACGGCATATCTGGCAACCTGATCTTGAAAGTGGATCATGGGTTCTTCTACTCCTGCCCTCTGTTCGGGAGCAAGGAGCCCCCGAACAGAGAATCCTAGTGCGGCTGAATGTGCCCTGTGAGGGTTTTTGGTGCAGCTTTAAAGTTCACTGAGAGGTAACGAATACATTAACAGTAGAGGTTCATTGCAAGGTACCAGAAATCCAAATGAGGGGCAACATTAAAAAATATTAGAACAACATTCAGAGTAAAAAGTTAAACAAAAGATTATATACTAAGTGAATTACACACTTTGATTATAAAAAAAAGTAGCGTAATATCATCCACACATTTTTATGTTTTTATGTTTTTTTAAGCCATTACACACATAATATTTTACACTACATAACCTCCACTGCCTCACTGGTGCTTTACAGGAGCTGAGCAAGGCAAGGCTGAGCAATGTTTTATGCTAAGCCAGGCCAGACTAACCTGATGCGCCGATAAGTGTCTTCCTGAAAATGTGCCAGTAATTCATTGACGTAATCTTTTATGAATGAATAAATATTTAATAATTAGAGTTGATGTAAGGTAGTTTAATATATCTAGTCTCCACATCAGTCAGTACAGTAGAGTTGAGGTCAGAGTGAGGAGCGGAGCCCCTGCTGGGATTTTTAATTCTTTAAAATGAAAAATGAAAATTGAACTCTATTGAACTCCCTGTGAAGATTTTTCTTCTGACAGCGACACAAATTTAATTAACAGACTTTCTTAAGTGCTGCGTGAGAGTCAGTTGTGCATCTGTGTGTTCCCTGGGTGGAAACAGAAAGTGCAGTGTGACGGCTTCCAGTCATCCTCCATCCCATCTGTATGGACACTGCCAGGCACTCGGCCAAACTTAACTTCAGACCCACAATCACAAACACACTCACTCACACACACACACACACACACATAAAGCATCCAGCACAAAAGCAACAGATGTTAATTTTCCATCTTAAAAGTCTTTTGCAAAAGAGCCTCTATGTTTTCATTTGTTTTGACAGCTGTGTGAGTCTGAGTGTGTGCGTGTGCGTGTGTGCAACCAGATCACAATTTGTGGTAAATGTCCCACCTCTGCTGTTCCTGGTCTCTGGCACAGCAGCTTTATCTCCACATCCATCTCTCTGCAGTCAGCAAATGAGCTCCTTCTGCCGTGACATATAAAAAAGAAAGAGCAGATTGAAAGTGAATCGTCCGCTCTGATTCTGACCTGATTTGTTTTGTGCTGCAGACTTTGTCCACTCCAAATGTTTTGTTTTTTTAATGTCTAAAATTACAGAGTGCTCGGATGTCCACATGTACATGCAACCAAATAGCAGGAAGTGGGAGGCAGAGGAGGAGGCTACAAACAAGGAATATTGTAACATTGTGAAATAATAATTAATGAAGACAGTGGAGGGTTATGAAAGAAGTAGGTTCAATATAAGACTGTGGTGAAAAGATGCAAACTCTGTCACATATCTCCCCAGTACATGTGTGTGCTTATTGGACATTTGTGATGCATTTAGATGTATCTGAAACTGCAGAGGACACAGGAGGGGGTCTCTGTCCACAGCTCTGTGGCTTCATGCTCATTTCCAGGTTTTAAAATATTCATCAAGGCGACGCACAGAAAGTACTGAAAGAGTTTGATCCCAGGAGGCTTCAAATGCTTTAAAAGAAAAATCTATAGATATCAAATGGAGGCTCAACAGTCAGGAACTTTTGGAAATAAGGCAGTAATAAGATGCGAGAGAGACACAAAATCACTACAAATGATGCAATGACTACAAACAGTTGCAACTCTTTGTGCCCCTTTATGTCAGGGGATGCTGTGTAGGATCGGTGGGTGTCCTTTTACCTTACTGCCACCAGGACAAACACCAATCCCCACCTTTTAGAAAATAAAAATGCAAATCACATAAGAAATCTAGAAATCTAAGAAAACCTTCAAACCTGCAGCTCCCTCTAAACAAAATGTAAACTCTGGGACTAAATGTAACCACAAGGAAACAACACGAGGAGACAACATGAAGCATTAATACCAACACAGTGCAAAAAAAAGAAAAAAAGAAAAGAAATTACCATAACTGAAAAACAAACTGCAGCTCTTTTATCTTGAAGCTCGTCAGACAGAGACAAACAGCACAGAGCTTGACGCAAACGGCTGCTTCTCAACCTCTGACGAACAGACAGAGGTTCTGTGTGGTTTCTCTGTGCTGTTGTAGGCGGATTTTTTTTTTTTTTTTTTTTAATTTTCTGTTTGATGACGAAGCATCAGTTAGTCATTTTTTAAATGTTGATTTGTTTTGTGTGGCATCATGCCCCAGTTTTTACACTTCAGCATGAGAGCTCATATGCAGAGTCAACATAGACACTGTGGTCAAATATCCCAATATATGTTTTATAAGATGAGGCTTAACCTTCTCTTGTGTCTTCAGTGTGGAAGGATTATTGATAATACTGTACAATACTATTAACTTAATGGAGAAAGTTCATTAGGGAAGTAAGTTTCCTATTTTGTAAGTTGTTTTTCATTTTAACTATGGAGTGTGTGATCAATATCACTCACAAATGGGTTTTCATTAAGATTTTAATAAAAGCGATGTACACAGTATCTTGGTATGTTTTAAAGTGTCATAAGACAAACATATCAGGTGCCAATTTATTAGGTAAATAATTATGTTATAGCTCAGTATAATATTCAGTTTTTGTGGAGCTGTTGTGTTACACTGAGGTGTTTTTATTTAATGTAACACAATTCAACTACACCCTCAGAAAATCGATCAGGACATTGACTCAACTTCTCTCCAAAAAACCCCCGAACTTTAAGACTTTTATGACGACAGGATTTATTGCATTAGCTGTAGGACGGTGCACCTAATAAATCAGCAGTGAAGCGTACGGTATAGAGTTCGCACTGTAGCTCTTCTGCAGAAACAATTTGATGAATCAGAGTTTGAAAATGAGGCCTGGCAGAAATAAGATGTATCCACAGCACACGTCCCCCGGCCTTGACCTCTGACCTCCAGCACTCGCTCTTAAAGCTGCTTAACGCTGATGCAGGTTTCCACTTCATCACAAGAGACAACAGGAGAAAACATCCACTCATCCATCAAGCTGGTTTCTCCCCCCTTTCACCAGTAAAGTAACACGGGTGGTGAGATTTTGATGGATGTTGCTTACTACAGTCTTGAAACAAGCTGTTGTTTGGCTCAGAAAGCCGCCGGCCGGGAGATTAGTGTGTAGCCTGCTGATATGTGATTTGAGTTAATTTGGTGCAGCAGGCTGAGCTGCGCGGCGTTGACTGATCCAGCAGCCGTATTATAAGCAGGTTTAGTTTACACCACTCATTCGGCTGTAATTACAAGGTGGACAAAGTGTCGACAAAGCTGTGGGGAAAAAAAAAAAGTCCGCCAGATAGTTTCATGTTAACAGCCATGTTTACATGAAATCCCTAAATTTAGCTTGTTACAAAGGAGCTAAACGCTGGAAGGATCTGGTATCCATGATTTACAAACATATAATATAATACAAATAACTTAACTTGGATAATTCATGATACTTAAAAACCTACAAACTTAACAATGTAGATAATAGAACGATTCCTATTTTTCTGAATTATGTTATTGAACCATTGAGTGGCTTTAATTTTAATGGAGTGATTGATATTACAGTAATAATCAGGACAGTTTGATGAATCAGACTCTGAAAATGAGGACTGGCAGAAATAAGATGTATCCACAGCACACGTCCCCCGGCCTTGACCTCTGACCTCCAGCCGGTGTAAAGCACTCGCTCTTAAAGCTGCTTAACGCTGATGCAGGTTTCCACTTCATCAAAAGAGACACCAGGAGAAAACATCGACTCATCCATCAAAGTGTTTGATAGTAAAAGTGTCAACGTTTCAATATTGAACTAATGAGTTGTTTCCTGTTCTTCCCATGTTTTTCGATGTAAATACAATATTATCACAGTCTCAGTATGACACAGTATGAACTAAGCCTTTTAATAGTCAACACATCATCATTTTTACTTAATCCAGATTTGAGTCTGCATTTATATATTCACATATTGTTCCAAATCTCATAAAAAAAAAGGTTTTTGATTTGATAAATAATTTAATTTGAATCATTTAACCTCATTTCTGTCACATTTAAAACTTGGTGTCCAGATAAACTCAGACCCAACAACTTCCTGCTGTATTATTTTATTAATTTCTCTTATTAAATCCACACTCTGGTGGCATTGTTGTTGTTAAATATCTAAACGTAATCAGCTCCGAGCCCTTTAATAAAGCATCCTGTTGCTCTGCTCTGTGGTTAAACCGTCCAGAGAGCTGAATTCCCTGAAACGGGCAGAGAAGACAAAGCGGCGAGTCATCTATCAGACTGGTTAATCTGGTCCCGTCCCCTCAAGTAAATTATTCATCATAGTTATGCATCTTTGTCCGCAGAGAAAAAAAGATCAGCGGAGTGAGTGAATAGACACACCCGTTTAATCCCTCTTCTCCTTCTTCTTCTGTAAAGACAGACGTGCAGTTGTTTACTTTTGAGGAGAAGCTCAGAAGTTCCCTGTCGAGTGCTGCCGCAGGTGTTTGAGTTTTAAAGATCAGTTGTGATATTTCAGAATTAATCCCCCAGAGTGGAATTGAAACGTCGATACCTTGAGCCGGAAACTGAGCGGTGCTTCACTTTAAAAGGGCAGAGGACTAATTCATCTCCTCGGCTCTTTAACAGGATGATTAAAGGTGTCGCTGACGCTGAGACATTTCTAACCGTCTGGCCCGTTGTCGGTGTAATGGTGTCAGGAGAGAGGCCGGGTTATAAATGGAAGACTGTAATTTATCTTCTCACACTTGTTACATATGGTCTTTAATCACAGTGTCCAACTATGGCACAGAGATCCATCTAAATAATGTGTGTGTCTGTATGTGTGGTGTGTATTTACATTAGATAGCTGTATTTATAGGGAATTTAACGGTAAATACAGGATAAAAATGCCTGTGTTGTGTGTGTAGCTCTATTTATAAGTAGTTGTTGTCATTATTAGTCATTAATATTTGTTAGAAGCTGATATTATCCCAGATATTATTCATGTTTTGTGAAAAAATAAGTTTCAATTGTCAGTAATTGTCATAAATAACTTTCAGAGTGTAGTTATGCTCTTAATTAAATTTTAACACCCCTCTGGTCCAGAAACAAAGGAAAAAATAAAACACACACACCCATATTAACAAATTAGTATTAATCCACATGTACAAACATATTGTGCTGCAGTCGCCACGACCAGACATGAAATATTTAAAAAGCTGCGGGAGAAAATGAATGTGTGTGTGTGTGGCCAGCAGCTAAATGTCTGTAATGTCTTTAAACTAGTGTTTATGATAAAATAAACGGCGTGCACGATGAGGGATTACTCTGTGGCCACATGGGAAAAATGCATATGTTGTTTCACCCACAGTCACAGCCGCAGTCAGTGTAAACTTTCCACAGAATCATCTGCTAAGAGCCTGAAGTGGAAATGCCTGCAAACGGCTTTCATCTCTCCCAGTGATGCACAGAGCTCCAGGGAGGACGCTCTATTGTCTGTTGTTCAGCCAAAACTGTGAGGCACTTCTCTCTTTTTTTTTCTCCACCTCAAAGTAAAATACTTTGCTTTAATCTGCTGCAACTGGGCAGACAGGGTCCACCATGACTAAACATGGTGCGGTCAAATCAAAGTGACCGTAATTATTAGTCTTTTTAAGTAAATCTGACATCGGGAATTATGTTCGCTTAAGGTTCGGTGTCAGGAATTTTAATCGACATTGGCCCCAGTTTAGTTTTACCGTAACAGTTTTTAAACCCAGTCTAAACACACATTGCAGCCATGTACATGAAGAATAATCAATATCAGGCTTGTAGCTTTTGACTTGGTTTTGTTTCTGTGCAGAGATGAAACAGTTTCCTGCTTCACAATAAGCAATGATAACAGAATATTAGATTTATCACGATGCTGCATCTGCACAATAAGTTCAGACGTCCAGATTTTTGGACAATGAAAGAGGAACTGATCACAAACCGAGGAAAATTCAAATCTTAAATGTGTCGACCCTCCCCACTGTGTCACATAGTCGATATGTGAGGACACCGTGGTGCAGATTGTGTGTGTTGCTGTCACATATGTCGTCCATTTCCTCTGCAGAGATCATGAACAGCGTCAGTACCGGTGACTCAGACAGACTCAAATCACTCACACTTTGTCTCCGTGCTTTTTGAGACCAAAAAGAATTGCATCTGCTTTGACTTTTACACATTTATTTCTATATATCTTTATCAATATCAGCAGATGGGGTGTGTGTGTGTGTGTGTGTGTGTGTGTGTGAGCCGCCTCAGATAATCAGTGAGGCTGAGTGGCAGCTCCCTGATCTCCAAGGTTTTGAAATATTTAAACATTTGATTTTGCATATTATTTTAATTTAAGTCTATTTTACAGGAAAAGAAAATCACCCAGCGCTCCCATAGGAGCCTCATTTTCATCTGTTGTCCTTGACCAGTTGTTAAAAAGGCACCTTAAAAACAGAGAACAGGAATATATTTGCATGTGAAACATAATAAGTATGCACAGGACAGAACAGTAAACATCCGCCCATGAATAATGCCTCAGTATAACGACATATGGTGGGAAAAAAAACCCCAAGACAGGAATCAGAGATGATGGTGGATTGTAAAAAAACAAAAAGAAAAAAAAGCTGGAGCCTTCTTGTTGTTATATACTTATATTTTTAAGGTTTTGAGCCTGAGCATAATTTCTTATATTACTTTGCCTTTGTCTGAGACCAAAATGATGACGGAAAAAGAAATAAAATTCTGGTTTAATAAGAGCGGGAAGATCATCTCTGGTCTGTGACTTAGTGTGTATTTTTAGTCAAAATCATAGCCTGACATTTCCTTTGTTTTTGCTGATGCTGCCTTGTAGTGTGTGTGTGTGCGTCTGTGTGTGTGTGTGTGTGTGTGTGTGTGTGTGTGTGTGTGTGTCTCTGTGTGTGTGTGTGCGTCATGTCAACAGTCTGATCCAGAAAAAGGGCCAGTGAGTCTGGAGGGAAGGCAGGAAGCTGCACGGACGTTTGACATTGTACACAGATGTTTATTAAAGACAAGCTGCCGTGGCAACGAAACAACATATTGTTTTGTCTGCACTCGTATTTATGTTTATAAAAGCAGTAATTGTGTAAGTGCATTAAAGTGGAGGGTTTTTTTTTATATAATCAGGAGAAGTTAAGTCGCCTGAAGCTCAGGATGTTATAACACACAGGGACATCTGATTGATTTTGTTTGTATGGTTGGATTCAGATTTCTGATTATGTGTTATTTCAGTTGTATAAAGGCTCTGGCTGTAGATTGCTGATATTTGCAATCTGATTCTGTTGTGATTCATAAACTGATCTGAAGTCAGCTGTCACGCTAACAGGAAAGAGACAGAGAGAGGATCTGAAGGTTTATGACTGAGCTTGTTTCTTCATCAAGTCTGAATTGACTCAGAAATAAGCAGAAAAAATGATGATTAAAATCATTTTAATTTCCGTAACAGATAGTTTACACTGTTAGATTGCTTTGGGCTCTACTTAACTATGAGTAAAAATACAGATTAGTTTTAGTGGATGTTTTCTACTAAACAAACAAAGTGGGCAGTGTGTTTTGTTCCTGCATGTGTTTCTTGTAGGTTGCCTGTTTTAAGTCTGAGAGGCAAAACTGGAGGCAAAAACTTGTTTCTGCTCCTTTAAGCTCATTACCAACGTGTTTAGCCACTCAGATTTCCTCTCATGCTGACGTTACTAATGAGGGAAAAATAGAGGCTTATATAAGATAAAGGACAAAATTAGATGTTGTGATATTATACTGTAAGTATATGATCTGACTCAGACTGTACACGCAGGGGAATCTAGATAAATAGTTGTTCCTTTTGTCAGGTTTAATTATAGGGAATTGAAATGTGTTTCCTTCTCTGCATGTCTGCAAAAAGGGCAGTAAAAGCTAAACGGTCTGTGTGTCGTTCCAGCCTGTGTTATTTTATTTACTCACAGAAGGGCAATAACTCAACCAACAATGCCCCTAATACCAGAGACCCACTTCATCTGAAGCACCACCTCATCTCATTTCCCCTCCTTCTGTGTGTTTTTTCCTCTTTCCCTCCATCTTGACATGTTTTTTCTTTCGTTTTTCTTCTTCCAGTTGAGATGTTGCTGAGTCAGAGTGGGGTCATGACATCATCATCATGAGATGGGGAGGCTGGTGGACGGTGACCGCAGGCGGCGACAGAAGAGGTGGTGCTGTGTGTTGTGTTTTGCAGCTGCTAGTTCTTGGCAAAGGAGGCAAAAAAAATCCTGTGGAGTCGCCTTAAGGGAATAATTTGCACAAATGTTGAAAGGGAGAACAAATTCGAGAGGCAGTAAGTCCGATTTTTATTGTCCCATTCCACAAAATGTCCATAAAACACCTGCAGGAGGTTGGTAATCGACCATGTGCTGAGGTCTTTTGGCCCAAACCGTCTTTTCCGGCTTGTGGGTTGTTTTGGAGCAAAGTCTCCACACCCAGTGAAGTAATGCTGATGCTGTGCAAATCCCCCACTGCTGGTGACCACAGCTAGTAACACACAAGTACAAGAACCATCAAGTCGTCGTCGGTGATTATACAGAGACGAGCTGAGAAAACCAGGCTCATGCAGGATCTCCTCCATCTGTGTAGATCATAACAAGTGATTTACTGACACATGTAAACAGTGAAAGAGGCACAAATATGTTGATAAGATTATTTTTACATGTAAATAAACTGTATTATATTTTAAATTCCTGACATTTTCTGCTGTATTTATTTTTTGATATTTCCAAGCATTACATTTACATACTGTGCATACATTTTTGTTTTATCTGACAGTCGCCCTGCAGCTTAACAAATTCCTAAGTTAAACAAGTGGTACAGTATTCTGGGAAGTCCCGCCTCTCCTCTGTGTCTCGTATAATTAAAGCCCAGTCAGTCAGTCAACATTTTGAATCTAGCCTGAATAGATTAGTTCTTCCTCTGTGCTGGAGCTAACCTGAATATTTTATCTAAACTATTTAAACATTAACTCACAAACTGAATCCAGTTCTCATTTGTTTATCATGATGTGACATCATGAAACACACTCAGCCTATACAGTACGTTACACTGCGTTTGTGTCCTGACACAGACACGCACACACTGAACATGAAAACAATGATCAGTTTGTTAATCAATTATCTTTTCTTTTTTTTTTCTTTTTTTTTTATAATTCAGCCCCTTAAATAACAGAAAAGACTAATCTTAAAGTTCAGATCTTAAATTACTACTTAATACTTTATTGATACATTTGATTATTAGATCTAGATTTCTATCAATCAACTAATTGACTTTTTTCAACCCTATCATTATTGAATTTGGCCGTTACTGTAATACACTTTAACTGCTTATTAACGTATTATTATCAACATGTTTAAGACGTTGCCCAACAAGTTAAATAAAGTTTTGTTAAAGTTGACTTTATTTTTCTTGCTACACGTGGAGCTATTTAAGGGCGACTCGGCACTTCCTCTAAACTGTAACTAGAACATGGCTGCTGGTGTGTTTTGGCAGTGGAGGGAGCAACAAACTCTTTTCAGTGACTCTATAGCAAGTAGAGCGGAAAGAATCAAGTCCAGCTGTGACACATCTGTGTGGGAAAAAAAAGGATGAAGTGTGTGTTTGAAAACATCAAATCGTTAGTTATGTCCATCATCATCAAGTTGAAGAAAATTAAATTCCTGTAAAAAGTCATTAGTCATTAAAAACATATAGCATGTTATTCGGTAGATGCTGGGTGTGACTGCTGACTCACTGCAGTGTTTTTATAACTATCACCCGGTCATAATTCATGGGATGAGTGAGTTTCACGACCCTCAGGCTGTTGTCACACATTAAAATGGCATCGTTAAATTACAAAACCTAGTCGTCAGAGCAAACACGCATCATTCCTGAAAAAATTTTCTTTGCCCAAGCACATTTTTCCCGTCAGAGTTTTTTCCTCTTTGTCCTGCAAATTTCCTGTCAAACACATAAAAACAAAGAAAGAAAAAAAAAACTCCTGAAAAACAGCCTGAAGAAAGAGTCGTTTTGTGTGTAAATGAGTGAAATTTGTTTCCCAGCTCATAGTTAATGTCTTTAACAGGGTGAGAGATCGAGCACACAAGCACACAACACTGTAGTTTGCCTGCTGACAACATGTCCACACCAACACAGGTCTGTAAACAGCCGGGGTCACATTCAAGCACTGAAAGCAGAAAGTGCAGCTCTGAAATGTGGTGGGAAAGCACTGACGTATATCTTCTTCAAACCTCGGACTGGGCTGGAGATTAAGTTCAGTCTTTTGCCTCTTTAGTCTTTACCAATATTTTCAAAACACCAATAAAATAAACTGGAGTATTCAAATCAAGCACTGAAGAGAGTTGGAGTTCGATGCAATAGAGTTTTATTCACTTTGCAGTCAACAAAACCCGAACTGTACAAAAGAAAAACAGGGGCCCCGTCACACAACACAGTACGACTGATTTCATTTTTCTTTACTATACTTTTTTATTGGACTTGTTTTATTTATTACGTTAAAGGGGACATATTAAGGAAATATCACTTTTTGGAGGCTCTTTAACATTTGGGTGTTTGTCTTGCCTTCTGACCCCCAAAATGTGAGAATTGACCAAAAAAAATCTGTAATTTGCAGGCTCCCTAGGTTGAAATCCATGTGGTTTTACAAGCTGTTCCCTCAGTTGTCAGACAATGATGTAATTGTTCTTAAATTTACATAACACCACCCCTACTTGCGAGTACAGGTATGGGTAGAAGGGGCAGGGTGGGGCGAGCAATGGTTCATTTGCATTTAAAGGGACAGGCACTGAAAACCAGCCGCTCTGAACAGAGCTGTTTTGAGTGGATGAAAAGCGAGCTGTGATGTTTGATCCTTAGTGGAGTATTTTGACCGAAGCTGCGCATGTCACTGACATGTCTTTAAGACACCTGGGAAACTATTGATTGATTTGTGGAAAAGTTGCATAACATGTCTCCTTTAACCTCACCATCCCCTCTAAGTCTTTCTGACGGTTCTTCTGTCCGGGGCTCCTCTCCCTATTACACGGCTCTTTCATACTCATGCCGCCTTATCACTGCACCATGGCTCGGAGATTTGTTAAAATTTTTTGCTCAGCTTGATGAGATAGAGGCCCTGTGAGTTCTTCTATCCCCGATTTATGACAAGACGGCATAGGTGGTGACATTTTTGTATTAAAAATGATGTGAAGATTTGAGAACAACTTGGTCTGTAATAGAATGTTATGCCTCCTTTAAAAAACTACATGTGGATTGTTTTAATATTTTAACAATCATAGTATAATCATTTATTTAGTTTAATGTTCATTGCTAATGTTGTATTGTTCATTTTACTTGTTTAAAACCATGATGTCTTGAGACTGTGACCCTCTTAGTTTGACCTTACAAAGGAGGGAGGACCAGAGCAGGCCATGTTGTCAGCAGTCGGCGCCACTTGCAGGTGGATTCTGGGTTTCCCTATGGAATAATAGAAGTTCCTTCCATTTATCTGAGGATCCATCAACGTTGATGGGCCTCATATCTGACCTTATTGAAGTGTTGATTGTTTTACCATGGCTCAGTGCCAGTAAGTGGTTAAGTAAATAAGGTAAATATAGACAAACATGGGTCAAACATGGGAGCCCATGGTCAAGTATTTGTGGTGGCATTTTTTATGAGAAATGACATATAAGCCTGACAACAACAAGACCAATGAAAAGAAAGTTATGACACCTTTAAAGACTGAATGTGAACTGTGTTATCATGTCATTAATAATCACCATTTAATGTTACTATGTGTTGATTTAAATAGTTAGAATATACTTATTTCTTGTGTTTTATGCTGTTTCACTCCACCATAGCTTTATCATCACTGATTGGCCTAAAATCATCCCACCATGGCTTTACCATCACCGATTGGCTTACAAAAATCATACCATGCCCTTTTGGAGTGCAAGTCAAAAGTGCAAAGTCATGAAACAAGAGTGAACTATGTATGACCCTACCATCTGGTGTTTTGCTGATGCTAGTGCTAACGTGACAAGGCTAAACATGCTAAGCTAAGAAACGGGATTCCAAAATCCCATGCATGTCTATGGGAGGCCTCTCCGAATGCATTGGGAGAAGGGCATCATTTGGATAGCATGTTAGCAAAAATCACGGATTTAGCTGAAGATAAGGTCGAGCCAATGGGAAAGTACCCAAATCTCACATACAACAGTATATAAGCCACACTCAGATGATGTGAAGGTCAGTCACTTCTACCCGTCTGCCGACACTGTGTCTTTTTCCGATACTTTGTATCTTGTGGAGTGACTCGGGGCGTTAACTTGTATCTACTTTGTCTGAGAGTAAATAAAAGGCAAACCTTGTTTCAGATCCATCCCTTTCCAGCGTTTTATTCGAGTCTTCAAACCTATTACAATAGAGTGATGCCAAGTAAGTTTAAGGCCCAAAAGATATAAACTTATTTGCTTCATTATATTCCCCAGTGTATGAGCATGGAACAGGTTAACATGTGGAAAGTCATAAAGTATTTTTTGACAGGTCTATGGGCAAGGGGGTGTCAATATGGAAACTGAAAGAGTTGAGACCGGTCGTGACATCTTGGAGACTGGTCATGGCATCTTGGAAACTGTTTACTGTATGTTATTTAAAGGTTAATCGTTGTTGGAAAATATCCAACCTTGTTTGGCTATATAAGCTTCTGTTTCTGAAGGTACGGACCTCAGTTGCTTTTTGTCTGTCACAGTGCATCACTTTGCATGAAGTTCTTGACTTTTACTTTACTATCTTTTGTATTGTAAGTGACTCGGGTTGTTCTTGTTTGCTCTTCACTGAAGTGAATAAAGACAATTCTACTTCAGATCCATCTTTTCCAGCGTCTCATTTTGAGTTTTTAAATTTCTTTATTACAGTAAGTGTTTTGGGAACAATCAACGGCCCTAATTAGAGATATTTTCCCACTACACATATTTGGCAGCCTGATCTTGAAAGTGGGTCATAGGTTCTTCTGGCTCCACCACTACTCCTGCCCCCTGTTCGGGGGCTCCTTGCTCCCAAACAGAGAATCCTAGTGCGGCTGAATGTGCCCTGTGAGGGTTTTTTGGTGCGGCTTTAAAGTTCACTGAGAGGTAACGAATACATTACTAACAGTAGAGGTTCACAAATCCAAATGAGGGGCAAACATTAAAAAATATTAAAACAACATCAAGAGTAAAAAGTTAAATGATAAAAAGATGATATACTACTGTAAATAAAATACACACTTTGATTATAAAAAAGTAGCATAATATGATTCACACATTGTTATGTTTTTTTTTTTTTTTTTTTTTTTACATATAAGCCATTACACACATAATATTTTACACTACAGAGCATGAAGTATCATAAACATTTAAAGTAACAGAAAGCACTGCAATGGAAGTCTTGAAGTGTTTTATGAATCTGTACTCATTTCACATTTCACAGTCATACTTTGATTACCACATGATATCTGGGGGCTTTATACAGTTTCATGTGTAGGGGGGGAAGACAAATCACCAGGGCGTCCACCACTTACTATAAATAAATATGTACGTATATACTATATAAGGTCAGAGGGGGGAAAAAATGCCTTTGGATTGCGCTGATAACAAACCACAGATATCTGAAATGTGACACGAGGCCCCATCCTGACTTGCTTTGGATTTGGTTTTGTATTACAGTATATTTGTAACTTTATTGTTTGTTTGCTTTTTAACAATTTTAAATTTTAATATGAAAGGTAATTAGCAACCACAAGTTGGTTAGGGCTCCTTCATATTGTGTGGGGCAGTTCATTTGAGAAAAATGTGGCCTGTGGCCCCTGAGGTAATTCATGTTTGAGACCCCTGATTTTGGGAGCTGATCTTTAGTTTCTTGTTGAAATTTTCTTGAAGACATGTTGCTGTTCTCAGAGCAGCCTGAGGGAAACTGAAAGAGAGAGAAAGAGATACTGAACCAAAACAAGGAAGAAAATCTGACTGTGTGCGTGTGTGTGTTTGAGAGAGAGCGTGTGAACTAGGAAGAAGAGAGGGACAGGAAAGAGTGAGTGTGAAAGAGAGAGAGAGAGAGATAACCAAGGAGAGAGAAGGAGGAGGGGAGATATATTTGTCTGCCTATAAAGCTCAGCTTGCTTCTCATTTTGATTTCTCTGGCCTGTCGAGTAAAGTTTAGCAGAAGTGAATCCTGACAGTAAGACATGATCACAATTCACCAATAAACCATCTCCGACTGAGGAAGTCGTCTGTTGTTGTTGTCGTTTGAAGGAGCACAACGAAACTACACTTCACGTTCCTTTCGAAGTACATCCAGGGCGTGTGTTTTGCAGCCAAAATTACCCAAAACACATCTGTGTAACGAGAATTAAACCATCTTTCAACTCATCCGGTGAAAATACATCAAACAGGATAGGTTGCAAAAAAAAAAATCACTCGTTTCATCTTTAATGCCCGACAGTCATTTCCTCCATTAGTCAGGAGGACGCGCCGTCTCCTCCTGCTTTTTTTTTCTAATGGCTCCTTTTTCTTTCCTTTCCATGTATGATGGATGAAGTGCAGCTGTAGCTTCCACTGGTGTTTACAATCAACTAACCACAGGGTGAGTGTACTGTTTTCAACAATGCTGTCAGACGGCAACGACAGCTGTCAACGCGCAGGAGGCCTGGACTGTACTCAGCAATACCTGTCACATTTACAACCCTCAGAACATAGTGTGAAACCTACAAGGACAGCATGTGCAACAACACATCAAAATACAGTGTGTTCATACTGTTGAAATATACATTTTTGTCCTTTTTACATGACGTGCTGACCTAACTTTTTTAATATGGACATGTGAAGGTAGATATCAATGCATTTAAACCTGCGATTAAACTTAATAGGTTTAACCATCATTACTAGTCTGACAGTGTGTCATAATTGACCATGACCCCAATTTTGCCTGTTTAATTAATTATTTCCCATTTAAAAGTGTTAACTCTGCAGCAGCTAGAAGTTGTTTTGTTTGTTTTTATGCTGACCTGCAGTATTAGTTTAGCCTCGTACCTTGCTGCAATGATGTGGAAGTATACTCTATAATTGAGGATGTGTCACTTCTGACCACACCCAGCAGAGGAGCAGCAGACTTTAAACTTTTTTAAAAACCAGAGAGTGTGGTGAAACACTGCTTTAATAAAGGAACAGTCTGACTGATTTGGAAATGCTTAATTTACCCTTAGATGAGAGTTTTGACACCACTCTCATGTCTGTGTGTGGTGATGATGAAGCTACAGCCGGCAGCTGGTTGCATAAATACTTGAAACAGGAGGAAACAAACAACCTGTTTCTCCAAAGGTGACAAGTCCCACCGACTGTATACCAACACCTCTAAAACTGCCTATTTTATATTTTATACATGCATTTATTTATTTATTATTGGCTGAATTCCACCATTTTCCTGTCCTGTAAATGTCATAAATCACAATCACAGCTCACAGATGATGAGCTCACAAAAAGACAAAAAAAAAAAAAAAAAACCGCTACAGTAGCTCGGTGTCTGTTGCTTCATGGCTCCACCCACCCAGAAAGTGACCTGCCTACAGACGTGCGACTGAACTGATTCTGGGGAGCTGCCAAGTGCTGTTACACTGTGGCTTTAAGAGGACAAGAAAAATTGCTGTTCAAATCAACAAACTCTAAAACCTAATTTTCCTAATGCGCATAAAAGCCTTAGAAACACAGGGAAGCTGCTGCTCCCCTTTCTGATCTGCAATTAAAATAAATATCATTATCAGTTTATCCTTTATTTTACTTTTATTTTATAGTCCTGCTGCAAAAAAAAAAGTTTTGCAAGAGAGAGCAAACTCACCACGTACTGAAATGTAGCATAAAATATGAAATACCACATGTGAGACATGACAGCAATTTGAGCTGAGCGGCTTATCAAGAAAAACAAGTACATGTCTCATTTACCACATTCTTTATGAATCATCTGTGCTGTTTGAACAGATGCAAAAAAAAGCCAGAGACATTTCAAACCTGCCTTGTTAAGTATAGAACCATCACAAAAAAAAAATCAACATCAATATCCAATGAATAACTCAGAGTAACATTGAACATTAATTTACAGTAAATGTTCTGTAACTCTTCCTTCCTTATATTAGAGTAAACAATGTTTGAGGGTGGATGTTCATCACTATATAGTATTATGTCATTTGCTGTTCAGCTGTAACTTCTGCTACTTTGAGTTCCTGGAAAATTTAACCTGTGACCAAACATTCCTGTCATTTCTATTTGTTGACCTGTTCTTCTTGAACGCTCTGGTGAAGCCATACCAAGCTGTTGGAAAGGTCAAACCGATTAGCAGCTGGGAAGCGGTGAACCTGACATGAGGACAAAGGTCACTGAGTTTACCGACATCTGCCTCTGGTGACACAGGCAGTAGCCTTTTTTTTTGGAGGATGTGAGCTGTGTGTGTGTGTATTTGTACAACAGTGAAATAATGTGATTCAGATCAAATTTGATCTAAGTCAGAGCAGAGGTTGACAGTTTGCAAGGAGCAGCTCTGCACATGGCAAAAGAGGAGTTTTGTCAAGTTAGTTTCATTGTTTCACGTATTGGACCTGGAGGATAAATTATTATTAATGATTATACTGTAAATGAGTGGAGTGACATGATTTGTATCCTCTATTTGTCCCCATTATGGGTTATTTAATGCTTTCATGATCCTAAAGTTGACTATACTTAATGCAGCTGCCTTAAAATCTGTAGTACAGAAATTGCTGTTTCATCAGATAATGTGATAAAAGTGTGATGTCATTCACTCCAGGATAAATCTCTGCATCAAACTAAAAGGTCAAACAAATGTTTCTTCCATAGTCAGGCTGACACAGGTTGATGAAATCTCTCACACACTGACACTCCACGACCTTAAGACGAGGTTAAACAAGGTCAGGAAAGTACACAAACACACACACACACACACACTCTTTCTCAGGAAAGGTGAGCTGAGGTGAGCACCTGAACAGATGTGTACTGAGAGCTGAAGGGTTGACAGCTGGGTACAAACTGAAATTATAACATAGTTGGCAGCCGACGTTGAACAATGCCTCCCAATGCCACCAAATGGAACATACAGTAATGTTGCTATATAGCAGTTTGCATATTCATGACGTCATGATATTTGCATCCTGCCCAGTCACTCTCTGTTTCACCCCCCCCCCCCCTCTCTCTCTGCTCATATATACAATATTTAAATACAGACAAATTCTCAATGAAGCTGCTCTCATTCCCACGCTGTGAGCATCGTGACTGAGACATGATGACTCAGTACCGCAACATGTTAACCAGTGGTTCCACAGTTGTTTTTTTGCCAAGTCATTAACCGGACTTCGTTGCCTGTAGTTTTAGCGCTTAATGACGTGGATGACTGGGAACAAAACTGGATGACTTGTTTTTATTTATAGAGGTCGCTTCTAACAAGTGGGAAAATCTACAAACAAAGGCGGCAAGTTTTATTACGAGGCGTGAATGCCTCCATAATGTTGATAATGCCAACAAACAAAGAGTTTACAACTCTCACAGTGCCCGAAAACTATTACACACACATAAAATAATAATAATTATTGTTTTTAAACATATTTGATTATAATTAAATAATTTATTAATAGTTAATATATTTAATAGGCATTTGCATTGTTTTAATTCGTATTTACAATTTGCTGCTTCATGCAAATGTAACTTTATTATACTTGATCCATAAACATAAATGACAAATATATAATGCTTCACTGTATTTGGCATTAGAAAGTTATTCAGGTGCAAACTGTTTAACTGTCAGTGCGAGCTGATTCATTTCCAGCAAGTGACTGAAACTACTGGTCAGGAAAAAGGTCAAAGGTCAAGATAACGGTGCATTGTTTGCTTCACTTTTTGCGTCACATTGTTAGATACTGAAAACACAATGTGATGAGATGTAGCCACAGTAAATGAACTAAAAGGGAAAAATCAGTGGGATCAACACTTCAAGCTTTTAATACAAAACAGCATGATCAATTTAACCCCCCATCAGAACACTTAGATGTGATATAAAAGCTCTGGTGTGCAAGATATGAGCATGAAAGGAGCATTTGTCCTGCTTTACCCACCACAGCATTTTCAATACTGTTAGATATAAGATATAATTCTTCACAAATGCCATTTAAAGAGTCAACAACATTCAGCTTTGGTTTGATCTGGAGATTTGAAAAGAGATTAGATACGTCACATCACATCAGGGTAGAAACCAAGAAACATGAGGTTGAATTTTGACATTTTGATCAGGTCGGGTGAGGACACACACACACACACACACACACACACACACACACACACACACACACACACACACACACACACACACACACACACAATTGTCAGTGTATTCCAGGTTCCAGTCAGTAGCCTGTAAATGGTTTTATGGCCTTTGAATCAGCAAAGACAAACAAACAATTATCAGAAACAAGTGGGTGTTAAAAACAGAGATGGATTACTTTGTAATGACTCAACAGCAAAAGTGATTTACTTTCATTACCCAGTCCTTACTAATCCTCTACTCCCATGGCACACTTTTTTTCCCTTTTAAATCAACACATGTTGAAACAGAAGATGCTACAGTTTCACAAGCAGACAGGAGGCATTCACTGACCATCCGCTAACTGACTAACCTGCTCTGTACCCCAGCCATATCCTGGACCAGTCAAACAACAGGGACTTTACTGTATTTGCTGAGGGGAAATCACTAAATCCAAAAAAACAAGTGCCATTACTGAATTATATAACTTATAACTATATAAGTGTAATGCTACAGCTTCACCAGTGACCTGCTTTAAGATGAAACACCCACACATTTGTGTTTTGTCTGCAAATTCGTCTTTAAACCTGATGAAAAACATCTGGTGGATGAACTTGTACTTGAACTTGTTTTTTCCACATCAGCTCAGGTGCAGCAGTAGCAGGACGCAGGTAAGACGAGCCAGGTGAGGCTACTGTAACACAATTTCCTGATAACGGTGAGTCAGCGCGCAGTCAGAGTGTTGTTGCTGCAGACGTTAGACGATAAGAGGACCATAAACAGATAGACATCGAGATGTGCTTCACTTGTACTCTGGCACCGTGCTGACTCATTTGTACCAACCTCTTCACTAATGCATTAACTCTTTAATACACTTACATTTTAAAGACTTGGTTGCTCCCAAGTTTATATCCACACACAATGGACACTTGAAGTCCCTGGAAAGCAGTGTGCTTGTCCTTGTCCAAAACAAAGTCTGCTGCATTCCCGAGTCCCGACAGTAAACACTGCTGTATCGACAGGATATGACAATGATACAGTTTGAGTTGACTTATTAATGAAGTATTTTTACTGCCGACTTTTACCGCAGAATCTGTCTCCTCCTCACCTGCAAGTGACTCTAGTTTGTTTATTACTGTGCAAATGTTTGCCAGTTAACGTGTCCAAGTTTAACTTTATTGCGGGAACAATGCGGGTTGATATCTGGCTTTAGAGGTGAAGGAATCAACGCTGAAGTTGGCAGCACAACTTACGCTATGTCTTGTTTAGTTTGAATACCGTATGCTGCTTTATGCAAACTTGTTTTAAGTATCCATTGTTAGCATCAACCAAAATTTAGATTTTAGATTAGGCATTCTTCAATGAAAGACATTGATATAAATAGTTACTTGATATTTCATTTTAATTTGAAGAGTTTTTCAAAATAAAAGCTCACAACACCTTGCATTGCTGCCACAAAAAAAAAAAAATCCCATGTTTTTATTTTCCAAAAATTGACTAAGAAGTGAATCTGTGGGCAACTAGATGCTTAGATGGAGATATACTTTAGTAATAATGATATCTTTTTGTTTTACTGTTTAATCTGATCTAAATTATCAGAAAGGCCGGTTATTATCACTAGTGGGCCAGTTTTCGCTCAGGCCGACCAGCTCCCGACCACTGCATTAAAGCACTGCTGTAAAATAAATAAATGAACAAATTCTCACGCTTTTATTTTCTAGGCAAATTGCTGAAGAGGAAGCGATTCTGTGAGTATGTGTTGCTCGGGCTGCCTGTTGCTGACCGCTGATCTACTTTATCAATTTGTTTAGATCAAGATAGAATTGCTTTATGTTTTTATAATTCAACAGCTGACTCACGGCTAAAAATAGCAACCTGTCTTGCCTCTCTTGTACAGACATTAAAACTGTTGATGTTTTCATTGTCTGTGATTAAAATCCAGAAGAAGTGAACCCCATCTTCTGTTTTCACCTGCGAGTGAACTGACTAATTGTGACATGACTGTGCCAAGTTGCTGTACAAAGTCTCGTCTTGTTTGTCAGATCATAATTACTGAACCAGACTGCGATGTTCGTCACTGCAGAGGCGCTGTTACGTAAACACAGAATAACAAATAGCTCGTCAGATCATTTTGAAGGTGGTGGTGACAGCAGGCTGGAGGTGAAACGGTTCACTTTTGACTGCATTTGTATTTTCTTTAGGATTAGTTTGCATTTATGCTTCACTGGAAGCTGTCCTCTCCATTTGTGTGTGTCTGTGATTGTGCATGTGTGTGTGTGTAGGTGTGCATGTGTGTGTGTGTGTGTGTGTGTGTGTGTGTGTGTGTGTGTGTGTGTGTGTGTGTGTGTGCGTGTGTACGTTTCAGTGCCTCAGGCCTTGTGCAGCACAGAGTGAGAATACGCCCAGACATGTCCAAGAGCAATCTTACCACACGTGCACTCAGAAAGACACACACACAAGTGCGCACACACATCCAATCACATTTAAATCTACACTGCTGAGATACACATACACACACACACACACAGAGGGAGAGAATGTGCCACTCAAACCTCCACGAACACACACACACACACACACACACACAAACACACACACATACACAGCCGTACACTGTGGTTACAGCCAGCTGCACAAGCTGGTTTATTGCCCAGATAAGACGAGTCCTGGGTTCAGCTTCAGACACTGTGGACGGGTGAAATGAACAACAACATGACCTCAACAACAGCCTGGAAGGATTCACAGGAACAGCACGTATGAGCTGACCTCTTCCAAAGATAAGCTTAAAGGGTCACTTCACCCAAATGACGAAACAGGTTTTCTCTCTCATGGCCAGGTGGCACTTTGATCGGATGCTAACCTGGATATTAACATATGACTAGAACCAGCATGCTGCAAAGAAACTGCAAATCAAAGCATATTTTTGTATATTTTGTGAATATTGGGACTTGGTTCATGGAGATAAACAGCTGCAGGTGTGAAGAAGGTGCAGATAAATTATGTAATTAAAAAAGTGCCAGTCCAAATCTCAAATAGCCCATAGTCACAACAGTCCAAACATCAATGTAACAAGACTCATTAAGGAAATATGATATTAATGTCTCACGTATTAACTTTATAGTCATTTTGTTGCCCCACATTGAGGGTGAATGTCAAAGGCTGTTTGTTCAATTTTTCTGCCCCCAAATGTGGAGTCTTTTTTGCAGGAGCAGGTGGAGGCGATTGTAGTTTTGGCTTTACAAGAACTTCGGCCATTATTGTTGCAGTAGCTTGATCCAATGGCCATCAAAACTGATATTCTTTTGAGTAAATAAACAAATTGTAAACCTGTGTAAACAGAGGTGTACTGTATCTTCTGCTCTTCAGTGCACATGGAGTCCACAGTGACTCGCTATCTAAAAGTGACAAGACAGGTCGGGGCTAGTTAGTTAGCATGCTAACTTCAGAAGTAGAGAAAAGCATGAAGGAGGCACGTGTTAGCATTGATGTTATCTTCCACCACCAGAGACGCTCCTAGTGAGTAAGCCATGAAATTTGATGCTTAGCTTCTCCTACTGAACAGCTATTATTGCTAAATATAGCAACAGCAAAACATCTTCTGCTTGCAGTATTTAGAGATTTATTCACATTTATCTTTTTTTTTCTCTTAAAGCTCTGTTTTTGTTGGAGGGTTTTTTTTTTGTTTATTTTTGTAAAACATAAATTCATATACTGAGTTGTAATAGCCTACACTGGAAATAGGTTCACCAACATGTTGTAGCTGTGCCAGTCTTCGGTGTCCTTGTAGACTGATCAAACTTCATTTCTGAAGACATTCCCACTCTTGTAAGTGTCGAGACCGGCGGTTAGAAGAAACATGTGGTACAGGGCGCAAAGAGGAAGACTTAAGGCGGAGGACTAACCACTGACACTGCACATGGCCTCTTTGCATGAAAGGAAAACTTGTGTTTGACCACAGGGTTTTGTATTTCCATAATTTCACAACTGCTGTTTCACCTTTTACCAGCGTCTTGCCATTTTTCTTGAGAATACATACAACTGCACCTCCAGATGAAGCAGCCGTCAGGGTTGAATCACTGTGAGGGAAAACTTTTAGTCTCTCATGAGGAAATCATTTACTAGTCCTGACGACAATTTGCTGCTGAAATGAAGAATTATGCAGAGAACCTATTGGTGCACTAATTCAAAGGAAAGTGACTCGAGTCATGCCCTGACGTGTGAAACCACATGCACACACATATACACATACACACAAACACATGCATGCACACACAAATGTGACACAATGTGCAATGTGCTATTTTGAAAGTAGCTGGATAGATAAGATTTGCATCAGTGGTGTGGGGCATATAGTGCAGGCTACTGACAGCAATGTTAAATGTCAGATCTATTTTTGTTACAATATGTTGTTGTTCTATACCAGAGTTAGATGCTTTTAGTGACACAAAATCCTACTGTACAGGGAAACTTGTCATCAAACTTATCATTTTCCAAAATCATGTTTAGACAAGCCTGTGAAAATGCAAAGAGTATTAGAACTACATTTGCGTAGAAATGTGTCCTCAGTGAGCTGTGTTACTAGTCATTTAAATACAAATTAATGCACTGCTGATGTTTTAAATAAAAGGTTTCATCTTTTAATCAATGTATGGAGTTTGTTTTGTTTTTTATTCCTACTCCCCCAGTAACATGGCCACTTGTTAAAGAAAAATAACGTAGGTGGAAGTGGAAACACTTAAAAAAAAAAAAAAAAAACAGTCTAAAAAAAAATGTAACTGGTGCGTGAGAAAAAGCCTTTTGCAACTCATGTCAAGCTCCACGTGAAGGGTTAAGAGAGGGTTTGGTTAAAATGGAGAAGCTTGTTGCTGTGCAGAGGAGAAAGCACACACATACACACATATACATACACACACACACAGTGGTGAGGTTGTCAGGAAGGAACACACTGTCTTACTTGTTCAGACAAACCGGACAACAGGCGGCCATGTTGAAATCTGAAACTGCATAGTCATACTCACTGTGACGTAGCCGTGCATGATATCATCGGGAAGTGCTGCAACCTTCGTCTTGTGTCTTTGTGTGTGTGTGTTTGTGTGATGCTACTCGATGGTTATAATTTTAAATAAAAATCCAAATCGCCCCCTGATGTTGTGAATTCGTCATTAAACACGCTCAAACACGTGATGCATTTGAGAGCTGGAGGATTATGTGAATATGAAGTGCTCGTGAAAATGTCACTACATTGATTAAATCTCTTGCAGATTTATCTTCCAACATCAAATGTGCAGAAAATGTAACAGCCCAGATGATGCTCACACACACACAAACACACAGAAGAGCTTTTAAATCCTGCTGTTTTGAAGAGAGAACAAAAAGATAATTTCACCCAGAAGTGCTGCTGCTGACGACTACTGACAGCTCAGCTCTGTGTATCTGTGTATTGTTCAGCGTCAGTGCAGAGCATCAGTGTTGAAAGTGTCTTCGCTGTTAAACATTCACTGGTCAGTTTTGGATGCATTTGGAGAATCTACTGGAGTCAAGTTTGTCCTTGAATTGTGCTCGTATGCACACAAGAAAAACACTTAAGGATCCCAGTGGGGAAATCAGGCTGAAAATATGAGCAGACAAGTACAGAACAATACGAGAAGGAGCTATAAAGTTGTTGCAGAGACATTAAAGCAATTGACAGAAGGAAAAAAAAAGTGAGTGGAGAAAACAGATGTTGCTGCAAACTCCAAGTAAACTCTCAGAAGACTGCAAGAGGAGGAAGAGGACTGAAGAGCACAGGCCATTCGACGGTCATAAAATGTTTAGGGTGAACCTGAATTACTAGAAATGGAAGTTGTTGCACATAAAGTAGTTATTTGTCATCGGCTACAGGAAAGGTCACAGTATACTTAAACAACATCCATCCATTGGTAAAACTGCAGGGATAAACACAGCAATGCCCCAGGACCGGGGACCAAACCCAGATGTTTCTTGCTGCGAGGTGACAGTGCTGCCACTTTAACAACACAATGACACCAAATGCAATGAAACTAAAAACAAAGAGATCATCATGGAAGTGTTGGAATGAAAACTGTGTTGTCCTTGTTCTGGACTAGAAAGAAAGTATTTTTAGCTTTTCCACTTACAATTCACAAAATAATACAATGATTATATGTTATAGTAATATTACAACCAAACACAACTACATTATAAGGGACAATGCTGGTAGGAGTTTTATCACCTCTCGACACTGTATTTATTATTTATTTATTTTTAAATGGGATATACATATTAATGAACAATGATTGATTGATGATTTCCATGTAAATATCCTTGAGATTGTAGGCAAGGCTAATTCCCATCTCCAGTCCCACTGGCAGGTTAGAGTTCATAGAAAGAAAGGCAACAGTAAGATAAGGAAGGAGATTTAAAAAAAAAAAGGCAATATAATTATTGAATACAGGGCAGACATCTTCCATATTGTTAAGTAGTTAGTAAAATGTTAAAGTGCAAGGCGCTAAAGTGCTACAGTACTATAGTGCTAGTGCTCAGTGCTGCTTGATTTCATATGGTCTTGAGGTGTTTGGTGAATTGCACACTACCCTATTATGAATCAAAACGCAAGTTGCCGATACTATTATGTGTCTCCATCGCTAAGCAATTACACTGCTGAGTTTGTTTGCCACTTTGTTTGTGTGCTTCTAACAACAGTGATTCAAAATGAGTGCATTTTGAGAAAGTTGGAGCTAATAAATATCTTTTACTGAATCTACCGCATGTCGGAGATGCTGGGTGTGATTCAATACAGACGTATAAATAAGCCAGTTTTTGGAGTTTGGTATGTCATGAGAAGGGAGGACTTTTTCAAATTCAGTCAAGTTTGTTTTTATTTATCTATACTGTTTATATCACAAAATCACAAGAGACGTTCTGACAGGCAACTTTTCATAAAAAGCAGGTCTGTATTTCAATGGCATTTCAATCTACTTGATACATTTCTTGGCAAAATGTGTCCAAAACCTTTTATATTGATTACAGAGTTATTGTGCTGATTTACATGTCAGATGCCACCACAGTAATGGAGGCTTGTTTACTTCCACCTCTAAACTAAATTAGTTTATAGAGTAAATGTTTGAACATTGGTGTCAAAATTGTTTCCCGTTATAAAACCCTACACGATCCACTCTGTTCTTACTGTGTGTGTGTCTGTGTACATTTTACTGTTTGTGTCTGGCGGTTATATTTAGACATTATTGTCTCACCCGACAGTTATCTGTTTGACCTACATGATGGCATGAAGAATGACAACAATATACAGTATGTTCAACATCAGTAGATCTACATTGCCTCTCTCTAGCTCTCTCTTTCTTTATCTAAATACACCCACAAAATCAGTGCTGTTTATATACCTGTACCAGAAAAGCCCAGCCAATCACATGAGACTACTGTGACGGGGCCCAAACAGTCAGCTGCCACATTAATGTTTGGGGGATGAGTCACAGTGGTTAAGTAAAAGCAGTAAGTTTATTGGTGGGAAGGGTTCTGAGTCACCAGGCAACAGCTCCTCATTGGTGGAAACGCTGGCCAATGACAAGTGAGACCCTTAAATAGGGAAGTTTTGGAGGGAAAAACATATATGATTGGCTTACCACAGTTAAAAATGGGAGGGCATTTTCAGACTTAATATTAGCTCATATACTGACTGAGCAATATGTAGCAGGTTGGGTTATTTACAGGTACAACATGTTCTTTAAAGACGTGTTTACCTGTTTGTTTCAGACTAAATGTTTGGGAACATGATCTAGTTTTAAGTGTAATTGTTTATGAGACATTTGAAATGACACTGACATTGAAGTCACATACAACAGCATCGGCTTCTCTGTTAGCTACAGTATAGATCATAAATATGTCCAAGGGTTAAGATTAGGACTGCGGTATTGGCGGAAAGTGCTTATAATTGTACAACAGTGCCTACAGGTCCCTGTTAGTGCCCATTAAGATCATAGAGTTGTTGAATAAAAAAATAAAAAAATAAAAATAAATTGACATTGAAGTCTAAACCAAGAGAGCATAGGCTACTTTATGGATATCCTGCCAACTGTATGGCTACCTACAGCATTATTGAGCATATCGATAGCATTATTTTGAAACAAATAAGTACCTACTGTAGGTTTAAAGGCATATTCAATTCAATTCATTCTTTATTAAAGACACTTCTCAATGAGAGGTCCATAGCTCCTTAAAAGTTAAAAACAAAGAACATAGGCTACAACAAGCTTCTTAGAGCCTTAAGCAGCAACCTCATACAGTCATTGTATGCCACAGTGAGTCTCTGCATGCTGCTTTTCTTGTATGGACACCACAGGTGGGCAGAATAAAGAGATGTGCAGAACGCCTTAAACAGAGACATCTTTACATCCACTGAGCACATGCTGAATTTGCACAGCAGCATGTTTGCTTGAGCATAGGCTACACTTTTCGACATTGTCTTTGAATGTCCGGTAACACTTTATAATAAGTACACACTATGAAGCATTAGTCAAGCATTAATAAATACTGAATTCTTCATTTATAACGTATTAATACTCATTAGTATGTAATTTATAAATACAGTTAGTGCTTATCAATGATGAGTAAAACATTTTTAACTACATACTAATGAGTATTCATGTGTTATAAGTGATAAATTCAGTATTTAATGCCTAACTAATGCTTAATAGTGTGTACTTATTATAAAGTGTCACCGAATGTCATTATAATTTGTCATATAATGACCAAGACATTTCACCTCATCTTGCTCTATAGGACAGAGTCTGACAGAAAAAAGTCAGGGAAGACTAATAGTCTGTCTTCCTTGCTCCGGACAATCATCACATTGCTTTTCTTTGCATTATACTTTATGTCAAACTCAGTACCATACTGTGAATATATCCTCAGCGGGTACTGAAGACCAGCACTATACGGACAAAAGATAAAAACATCATCAGCATAAGTGATTAACAAGTGTATCTCCACCATGCATCCTGTGTCACAATTATTTAACTGAACAGAAATATCCTCTATATAAATGTTAAACAGGACTGGTCACAACCTCTCCCCTGTCGAACACATTGGTCAAAAATAAATATGCAAGTAATATATTAGAAAATGTCACAATTGTCTAAATGTTTATAAATGTTTGTGAGAACAACTAGCAGTGACTGAATCTGAAAAACAATATCTTGTTTGGCTGCTGTTTCTTTCAGCGTTTCAGCGTGGACTTCAGCCAATGTTGCGTCTGCTGTTCAATACCCTAAACATGATTGACAAGAAGCTATAAATACTCTGCTACGTCTTCCTAAATCCTATCTACCCAAACCCCAACCCTGAAATTAAAAGTTAACTTTGGTAGCTAATCATTAACTCGGAGGTTCAGCGGGGCATCCACTCTGATAAACCAGTTTTCATACATTTTTAAAAATCTCTGTATGCGGAGTATTTGGAAATATGGCATGAATGACCCTGTATGTCATTTCCGTGATTCAGATTCATGCCGTAACTAACTATGGCAACATTCAACAGCTCCATTTCTCAACCTCACTTCTGTTTTACACTTGTCCAGATTTTATCCACTTTAGACTTGGAGGGTGACTCGAAAGTTTGAGACTCCCTCCTCATTTCAGGGGGCCAGTGAGCAAAAGCTTAGTCATGATGCGCACCATCCCTCAGACCAGATGGGATTATTTTCACGTCTTTGTTTCAATAGAGGGTGTTTGTCAGCTAAAGTTTCCATTATGCAATTTTGTGGTCTTCGATATAAGCTCTGATTTGGAAAGGTTTTAATGGCAGCCATATGTGGGCTACCCTCGGTTTGTTGTTGGTTTTGGATGTAAAATTGGTTGTATAGTGGGGATCTCAAAAGGAAGAATAACATTTTAAATTCTTTATTAGCCCTGAAATCAAGTCATTATACTAATTCAAAAACCACAGAGACCTGAAATTTACAAAATAAAGAAATTTGCCCATGATGGCTTTATAGGTTATACAACTAATACTTTCATCTATGATCAGTTTAAAAAAAACTGAGAGGGAATATTTACCGTAGTTTATACTAAGATTTTAAAATGTAAAAAGAGTTTCATGCTGAGTGTTAAAGTGTTTAAAGACGCTGTCAAGATAAGCTGCTCAGATAATAACAAAATAAATGAGAGTTGTCCACTAAATGGAGGGTTTGTGTTGCCAGCTGCCTTAGTGCATTAAAAATTATAAACCAGTCCAGCATCAGAGAGTGAACCAGACTCCACATCCAAACCAGGAAATAAATCACAGTCTGCATCAATGAACCACGGGTTATTTAAAGGAGTCATCACCTGGTTTTTTATGTATCCAATCCCCCTTTAATTGCTTTGAATCAGTTCTTAAAACTTATTGGAAACATTTAAAAAAAAAAAAATTCAAACATAGAGCTTGTTCTGACACTTTTTCATATGGCAACTTTCTCTCGTGAGAGTAGGCGCGAGGTTTTGACTGGTCCGGATGTTCAATGTATTAATATGTAATGAGGCGCGCATTGATTGGACGCAGGGAGGACAGAGCCGGAATGGTGGCTGGCCCTGTGAGCTACATGCAGGCTGTATTGGAAACCGCATACCTATGCTGCTCTGTCATGTACCTGTCATGTACAGTAACCATGTTATAACTTCATAAAATAAAACAAAATTGTATCGGTTCATTGTAAAACATGTATTTATTGATGCAAATGTGGTGATTTCTGTACGTAGGCTACAGAGCCCCGGTGCAAAGCTGCTGCTGCTCTGTGTGAAGCTTCACTTTTCATTCGAACAAACTAATACGACTGCCACAATTGTTAGATTTCATCAATGAGACAAACGTTTATCACCTAAAAAGAATTTAACCAGTCGGCGGTAAACCTCTACAAACCTGCGGGTAAGTTAATTAACGACCGTTTCCTCCGCGGGCATGACAACGTAGTTTGACCGGTTAACGAGCAGCTGCAGGCGGGTTGCTGACGAGTCACTCTCCGCTCCTCTGCCTCGCTGGAGCTTCACTTCTCCCAACGCGAAGCAAACTTCTAA
This sequence comes from Trachurus japonicus, assembly GCF_045865225.1. Classification (NCBI taxonomy): domain Eukaryota; kingdom Metazoa; phylum Chordata; class Actinopteri; order Carangiformes; family Carangidae; genus Trachurus; species Trachurus japonicus. The sequence continues at coordinate 10,603,869 of NC_140921.1, read as the reverse complement.
GCCGTCATTTGGATAAACTAACCGCACATTGGGGATCTAAACCCTTACTTTCTCGCATGAATAAATATTAAAACTTAATAAATTAACGACCCTTTCCTCCGGCGGCACGACGACGTTGTTATCGGCCGGCTAAACGAGCACTGCAGGCGGGTTGAGGAGTCGCTCCTCCTCCGCTCCTCTGGTGCTCCAGCTGGCTGCACCTCACTTCTCCCAACGCGGAGCTAACTTCTAAACAGCCGTCATTCGGATAAACTAACCGCACGTTGGGGATCTAAACCCTTACTTTCTCGCATGAAAAAATACCAAAACTTAATAAATTAACGATAGTTTCTTTCGGCGGCATGACGATGTCGTTCGGCCAGGTAAACGAGCGCTGCAGGCGGGTTGAGGAGTCACTCCTCCGCTCCTCTGGTGCTCGCTGCAGCTGGCTGCACCTCACTTCTCCCAACGCGGAGAAAACTTCTAAACAGCCGTCATTTGGATAAACTAACCGCACATTGGGGATCTAAACCCTTACTTTCTCGCATGAAAAATTATTAAAACTTAATAAAGTGACGAAATAACAGCGCTACAGTGGGAAATAAAACAACCCGTAATGGCGGCGCGGCAGAAGTCGGGGTGGTGGAAGAGAGGTGTGTTTATGAAAGCAGGCGCCACGGTGACGTCACCGTAGGCGCAGAATCAAAATCTCGTAATGTTGTGGTGCGCAGCCTCATGAGCTGCTCTGGCTTAAACAAAGAGCCCAAACGAAAAAACTCAGCCACTTTCAAACCCCAGGTTTTCAGGCAAGTTTCCACTGAGGTCCAACACCAGTATACATGTTTTAACAAGGAAAAATGCGATTTCCGGGTGATGACTCCTTTAAGGTAATGCTTTTCAACAGCAAAGGTGCAATACACGTTATTAAATATTGATATTTCTCATTCCCTTTATGATGTTACTGCAGGGAAAATATTCTCAGCTCCAATCAAGACTTTATTGACCCCTCAGGGGAAATTCACATTAAACAAACTGACTCCACTCCACCTCAGTGCAAGTGTGAGCGCTGTTATGTATTTCTTTTACTTCGAACTCTCACATCCTTGCACTGGTTTGGTTTTCATTGTGTTTGTAAAGTTAAAATGCATTTATGTAGCAGTTCTAGTTTTTACAACCATTTAATATCAAGAGCAATTATGGGTTCAGTATCTTTTGCCCACGGGAGTACAGTAGCTGGGATTGAACCACTAACCTTATAATTAATCACAGTTTATCAGTTTATTGTTATCAATATTGCACCACACTACTGTATACCAATAACCATCTGAAAATAACTATGCCAACTGTTCTGATATATCTGCCTGCCGATGTCTTCTCTAATGTTAACCATCTAAATACCCACTACCCTTTCACTGGTGAACCGAGAGACAAGTGGTGGTGGTGAGTTGGGTATGAGGCCCGATCCAGAATTTATCAATGAGGAAGTAATTCTGAAGTAAGTATAATGTGTCAATCTGCTTCCAGCCATACCTTAGTTTTTTAAGTGGAAAAGCACTGTCACACAAAAAATTAATCATAGCTAATTATTAGTCAGATAAATTATAATCAAGTTTGCGGACGACACCGTGCTGACAGACAAGAGTGACAAATCTGTCTGAAGGGATGAAGTCTGTAGATTGACTGTTCTATCAACCACTCAACATTTTAAAACAAAATAAGCTTTAGGAAAATTAGTGTGCAGCCTGCTCCATTACAGACACAGTAGAAAGAGTACTCTCCTTTAAATCTCACATATCCCAGTGCCACTACTGAGTATCAGGCCAATACAACCTAATCCTGTCCACGTGAAATTATACTGATCATGTTTAATCTGTGCATCTAAGTGCACTGGCCGTGCACCCTGCTTTTATACATCTATTTATTCTTTATTTTTGTATTTACTTATACAGACTGTGGTATTTCTTTAAATGATGTTACTACATGTAGTTGTGTTGTAACACTAAGGACAATGAATTCAATAACATTTAAAGGGGAACTTTAAAATTCTTGGTTTTACATGCCTGTTTATTAAACTCTGTCTTTAATCTGGAAGAAAGGGAAACTGAATTTAGTGGCTTAACATTAAACAATGTGAAGGAGATAATGAAACTACTCTGAGGGAAAAGCACATTAGTCACAGAACCACACTCAGGGCTTAGTGAGTCTAGGAATTTTCTGGGGAATACAGTAAAGTTAGAGAAAGGCGGGATCTCTCAGATGCCTGTTTAAACTTTAGTTACACAGGTGTCATGTTTTTGCTTGTTTCAGAGCAGGCAGTTTATTCCTGCTCTTTGAATGAGAATCTGAAATAATTTCACTGCCAGGTACTTTCAGATGGAGCAGGGATTTACCTGGTTGCACACAACGTGAGGCAGGAAAACAAGGAAGTTTTCAAAACACACACACACACACACACACATAACAATGTGGTAAATGCATTGTACCTCTTCCTTATAATGTTCAATTCTGCATTTACAGATTATTAAAGCATTGATTGACACGTCATTAACCTGTGTTAGCAGGTTCAGAAAAGCTTCTCGCCTCACAGAGCATGCATCCCCACGTCTGCAAAAGTGTGACGATAACAGACTACAGTAACTAACGATGTGGTTTTATCAGTAAGCATATGTAACTGAGGTGTTGTGTAATTTATGCATTTGCCCAATTCTGGTGTCTGGTGTCTAGTGAAGCAGGTGGTACATTCAGATTAAACTGGACTCTTGATGTTGGTGATATAAAACATTAGAGACCTTTTAGCCACCAACATGCAGACTGAAAAAAATAAAATAAAAATAAGTGACTCAAGGCTTTGTCAGGTCAGAGGTATTTCATAGAAGACAGGCTCAACAGGCTCAACATCTGCCCTGAAAGTGATGGGCACTACATTCAGAAAGTGAAACCGAGACAATTTCCCAGAAATATGACAATGTGTTTGGATGAAATGTGTCACTCACTGATGCATGTGAGCATGAGACGCTGTGGGAAGTGGTGCAAGGCCAGAAATAAAGTGGACAGAATGCAAGAATTACACACACACATACACATGTAAAAAAAGAAAAGAAATACGCAACTCAGCTCACACATGACCCATACATACTTACACAAGTGTTTCACCAAACCAGTGAAAAAGCCTGAGGTTGGGGTGGGTTTTGGTGTCTTGGTCAATTATAAAATGTCTTTTAGCGGTGATACGAGGCAGACTGTATACAGGTTTCTGCATGTTGTAGATTAGGCAGGCTATTGCTGCTGGTTGAAGCTGCCAGGGACTTTTAAAGTGGAAGAGGAAAATACCTTGGCACACAAAACATGAGATAAGAAAGTTATCTGACTCAATATAAATACTGACAAGACAGAGATGCTTTGGACCACAAAATCAAACCATGTATCCTAGAAATCACATTTCTTAACAGATAAACTGACACAGACACATAATCATATTATACTCTGTCAATATGGGTGAATTAAATATCATAATGTGAAATTACAGCAGAGCTGTAGCTGAAATGGTGAGAGGGGATTTCTACGCCAGGGCCCCAGAGAGTTCAACACACTGGAGCACAGGACAACACATGCAAATAGACAAAACAAGTAAACAGGGTTCTGCAGGAACATTTGTATTTTCATTTTTATTTTTGCCCTTTCAGTTGTTTCATACCAGTTCTTTACTATGCTAAAATACTATACTGTATACTTTACTATACTATTATACAGGACAGGAAGCGTTATTAGTCAGGGTTGGGGTTAGGGTTGGGTCAGGGTTAGGCCAACCCAGCGCTGTTTTTGTGGATCTGACAACAGACTGATCATTGTGCAAACACGAATATGAGATTGTTTTTTGTCTGTGTGTGTGCAGTCATGGGTGTACGGAGGAGGTCTCAGACTAATCTATTACCTTATCAAACTTCACGTAACATTACATATTCTGAATGTGTCAATATATAGTGTTGGCAGTGAATTAAGTTCATGTTTTTTTTGTTGCCTTAGTAATAGTTCTTAGCTGAATCTTTGTCAAGGAACTGATAATAAGTGGAGGAAACTTCATCAGCAGTCAGCTATGCCACCTTGCACTTCCAGCGAGATCAGATTAACCTCAGGCTGAGAGGCAGAGGACTCTCTGATTGGTGCAGAGAGAGACGAGGGCGGGGCCACACAGCGTGGTGTGATTACCAGTAAGAGGGGACGGATCCATATGGAAAGTACCTGAAGATTTCAGATGAGCCCGGAGTCAAGCCTAGGTCAAGTGTATTCAGCTCTGCATGTGTGTGTGTGTGTGTGAGAGTGTGTGAGATAGAGAGAGAGAGAGAGAGAGAGAGAGAGAGAGAGAGAGAACGAGATAGATAGATAGATAGCTCTGCAGTGATTTAAACAAACATTAAAATAAACAGCTGTTTGTTTACATACAAAAATGAAACTTCACCACAGTTTTCTAATTAAATTTCCCAGAAGGAAGCAACTCAAAGTTTTTCTTTGTGGTTCTTGCTTCACTTACAGAAAAGGGTGTGTCTCACACTCGGTGTCCTCAAAGAACAATCGCCATCAATGATCTACTGTTTGTCGCATGACATACCCTGACCCTGACCGGTGTGCTTAATGAATTGGAAACAAAACACTCAGACGCTCGGTCACTCATGTGCCATGTTGGCACAGGCTCAGACAGACACACATACAAATATTTATTTTTAGCACAAGAGGAAGTTGGGTAGACCAAAACCAAACGAGAGACTGGTAGTCATTATTTTAGATGAGTTCATGTATTTATTAAAAAAAGATTTAAAAAAAAAAAAAAAAAAAAAGGAGACAGTGAATTAGAGCTCAAGAGGAAGAGATACAGACAGACAGACAGTCTGTTCTCACACATGAACTCAGCCATACATTGTTTGCTTTGGTTTGGCTCAGTGACACATATTTTCCATGACCCCCCGAGGAGGCCTAGTCAGTTGTGGTTGACCTGACTGTAAGAAGACTATCACAACTGTAAATGACACGACAGCAAAACATCTGAGGACTAGCATCTTTTGATTGTATTTGTCTCATATAACAGGGAAAGATATGATAGTGCTACTGTAGCTTATGCAGGTAAAAATAGGAATATTTGCAAAAAATGAAGTTTTTTGCCCAATTTCCCCGTGAACTGCAGTGCTACAGTCACTGTTAACTGTGCTGTTGTTGATGTGCAGCCTCTGTGACCAACGGGGGGATTTCTTCTCAGCCTGCTGCAAATCACCAACAAGGCTCAAATGTTTTGTGCCATGACAAATTTTTCCACCAGATGAAATAGCGGTGCTTGTTTTACAGCAGCTTTTTGTCTGTGGTAAATCTAAGATGCAATCTGCTGTATATTTGTCTTCCTCCCTCCACATGTCCAGAAACATTTTTTCATATGCTGCATTCGTTTTCCCTTTTTTACTGCCGCAGAATTTCCTACTTCATCATCTGATGAAAAAACACTGAACTGGATGATTCTGCAAAACTGATTTACATTTTTTATATTATATATTCTCCTTACATTATCTGTGCTTGGTAACTACGGTGCATTGACGATGCAAATAAGGAAAACAAAAGCCTTAAAACAATAACTCCAATGTGTTTGTTTCAGTCTTTTTTAGGGTGAAATGACCAAAGGATCTCAATAAAGAGTTGGCTATAGGAGCTGTATGTGTGCTCTTCATACCAGCTGCAATATATAAAACCAATCTTGTATTTTTTAAAACGTGCCAAATGATTTGTATTCTTATTTCGTGCAGACGTGACTGATGGAGATTTGCAGATGAGCATTGACCTCTTCGTGTGTTTCCACTGAATGTTTTACAACAAAAGCAATGTCTTTCGCAAATTAAAGGCTTTTAATGTGAAGCAGCCACCTTGGGAAATATTGGGTTTGCAATAGCAATCATATGATATACAATGTCAGTAAATGTAGCAATCATATTACATTCAATGTCAGTAAATGTAGCAAGGTACTTAAGTGTAAACTTCTGCAGCAACACTTTGACCATCAATGGATGAAAGGTCATTGTTGTGTGATGTTTTACTATATACAGTATCTGTTTTCTCAGAAAAGATTTACTCACATTTACACGAGAAGCCCAGTTACCTCAGTCTGTGGTTGAGCATGAGTCATGAACCGAATTCTGATGTATGAACTTACAACAGCTCACAACGCGGTTGACTTACAATGTGATAAACACCACTTCCTCGTTCGGACCGTCTTGGTTTCAATTTCTGGGAAATAAAGGTGTCTTTGAGGGCATGGTTAGCGTTAGCGACAGGTTCTACTCACTTTGGTGGGACTACCTTCCTGTTTACTTCCCCTTTCTCTTTTGAAAGCTTCTTTTTTAGAACGGATTTCCAGTATGGTTGTTTAGAGCAGCAAATTACAGTAGGCTGATTTCACCTTCAAAATACAGGTGTGTTTTAAAATACCAAAATCAAACAACAACAAAAAAGTTAATTTCACCTCAGAACAAATTCCTTTCCATAAAAGTTATTCCCATTTTTTCTTTTGGACAAGATGATGTTATTGAAGGTCACCATTGGAAAGAAAAGCTCAACATAAGTATGAAGTAGAAACTGTCTGGCTCCAAAATACACAAATACAGGGTTTTCAGGGAAATGAATGACGTTGTTAGACATTCATTTTGTAGCTCCTTGAATTCCAGTTGAAGAACGACATCATCTTTTAGAGACATCAGGAAAAATATAAAGTCATTGAAAATGCACTGGGGTTTAAATATTTTTTCATTAAAAAAAAAATAATTTAAATCAACAATAAACTCAATCATTGGGAATTAGTTGATCTGGAAAATTAAGAATAAGACACAATCAACTGATCAACACTCATACTGATCAATAGTCACACTGATATACTGTAAAGGAGTTGATCTATTCATTAATCATTTTGACAACATTATTCACGTTTTCTTTTCACAAAAATCAAAATGTAATGAGTAGGCACTGTACTTGGGTTTTATTGGAAATATCCAACCAGCTGAATAACGGTATTTTGAATGAAATAAGGAAAGTTTCAAGGAAAAGATGGAAAATACAACATCTGTAAAATAAAATGTTGCCAAAACATCTTGATAATAAACAAAATTGATATATTTATGGGTTCTTGATACTTCAGTGAGGGTTGAGGGTTGATGAAATGTTACAATTGGCTATGTTCTGGGATATTATGTAGTCTGTCTTTATACTAGCACATAACTTGATGTATGTTTTGAGATATCATGTATTCTGTTTCATGTGTGCACATGAAGCCAGATAGTGACTCTAGCTTGATAAACAAGAATAAGATGCAACTGCAGAGTTCTCTTAATCTGTCATAGGTCTGTTGCTAGATACACACCTGACCAACAACACACACACAGTGTTGCTTATCACATTCTGAGAACATGCGTGGGCAATGGTTGGCCTGTCCACGTCACGGGTAACATATTCTGTCGCGCGTTGGGCAGGGCAGGACCAGCCCAAGAAGATAAATGTGAATCATTTCCTTAAATCAGAAACTGAAGGCTCCAACATACACAAATACAGGGTATTTCTGGGAAATGAATGACGTTGTTAGATGTTAATTTTGCAGCTCCTTAAATTCCAATACCACAACATCATCTTTTAGAGACGTCAGAAAAAATATAGCAAGTCATTGAAGACTTTCATTCAGGGGCGGTGTTTAGCTCAGTTGGTAGAGCACTCGCCCCATGTGTTGAGGCTATATAGTCCTCACTGCAGGCGGCCCCGGTTTGAATCTGTACTCTATCCTTTTGCAAATTGTGTTGGGTTTTATTGGAAATACCCAACAGCAGAATAACTAAATATCAGGTATTTTGAATGAAATTATAAAGAAAGTTTCAAGGAAAAGATGGAAAATACAACATCTGTACAGTAAAATAAAATGTTGCCAAAACATCTTGATAATAAACAAAACAAAAGGCTGAGTTTTTAACAAGGTTATTAAGTTACTGTGGTGAATTAAATTACATGCCTGGAGGAGATCTTAAAGTTTTGGTTAAGTTTAAGTTTAGGCACAAAAAATGACTTACAGTAGTTGGGGAAACATGGCACTTTGGGTTGAAATGAATACTCTGTAAAGGCTGAGGGCTCTTCAATGCCATGGTGAAGATATGAATCATTTGGTTGAGGTTGGAGAACAACAGCGAATGGTTAAAAGAAACCAAGGTTAACTGCAGGCTTGGTACAAAAACAGGAAACAATTAGTGGCCTCCTTTGTTAAACGACCGTTGACCCAATGCCACCTCCTCCCTCTGTTGCCCTTGTAGCACCGTCTCTTCCTTCACTCTCAACAAGACAAGAATCAATTAATAAGTGAGTGGATGACACAGTTCAAAGAAAATGAAAATGAAATGTCTCTGGAAGATTTAAAGATCTGAAGACACGCAGGATGCTATTTTCCTATTAACATGTGATTGATTCTTTTAATAGTTTCATATTATGGCAGAGTAAAGTCTGGTTGGCCTGCACTTCCTGTTTCATATCCCTGTGAAGTCATTCCCTCTGACTGACTCACTGATCCTGATGATGAGTAGACCATGAAAACACGCTCACAGGGTTTTTCTCTATAAAGATATTTATAGAAACACTCCAGACAGGACGAGAGACACGTTTGAAAGAATCATCAAAATGTGGGCAGTGAAATCATGGAGGGTTAAATTTCAAGTCTGGAGTATGGGTCAAGCTCCAAATATGCTGAATCCTACATTACCCACAATTCAACACAACAAGCTATTTCATCAGAAAATGCAGTCTATATATCAAACTGGGAATTTTTGACAGAAGATGTTGGGAAAAGTGAGCTCACTTGATTTGTACAAATTGGTGGAGTGTCCCTTTACTGTAAGTGCAACTGCAGTTTTTGCTGTCACCCTTTATGCAATTAAACATCCCCGAGTAAATTTGCCACATGCATTTTTATCCCAGCGCAGCACAATGTAACGCAACACAGTGCAATGCACAGCAACACAACTCGATGCCGGGGAAAAAACAACAACAACACAAAAACAACAAAACAGCACAATGAAATGCAACGCTATGCAACACAGACGCCTCGAAGCAACGCTGTATAGCCTACCTGCAATAAATAAAAGCAGTAAATGAAAATCTGATCAAGGACGTTGCGTAAGCCTTTCAACTTTTCACTTTAGTCAGGTGCATCATCTCACTTCGTTCTCTCCGGAGTTCAACACAAAAAAAATAAAAAATAAAAAAACACACACGCACACAGTTCAGGAGCGTGAAGGTGTTTAGTTGCCCGAGGTGGTGGAGAAGCTTTGATACATTTGTTTTTGAAGATGTGAGAGCTTTTGATTCTGAAACCTGTGGCTGAGTTTTTGCAACAGTGCCTGATTTTTTTTTTTTCTTTTACCTTAAGTGGAGTTTAAAAGGTCTTTCATGGGCTTCACAGAGATTAGACATGTTTGTCTGCATGCCTGTTCCACGGTGAGTCAAGTGGCTGATGAAATAATGCAGAGCTGTGTGGTGAAGCACATGGCAGGAGAGGAGGAAGTCTTAGCGTGTGTGACAGCTCAATCAGAGCTGTACACATGTAAGTGAGAGGCTGTTAATCTATTCCTCCAATAAAGTCAGGGGCCCTTCTCAAGTCAGCATTTTCTATCACGGCACTGTTAAAATTCTATTGTGTGCGGTTGAATTAAAAGTTATTTATTTTAAAATCTGTTCCAGATAATCTAGTTAAATGCCTCTCAGCTGGACTTGATCTTGTTTGGCTCACCATTATCCAATGAATCATCTAAATACGTCCAACGTTTCAGCTGGAGAGGTTCCACTCAGCGGTGGGGTGTGGTCCTTCCTTGGGTCCTGATTAACAGAATCATTTTTACAGCATTTAGTCCAATTTAGTGGCAGGAATCTGGACAGAAACAGGAGCCAATTACAAATATATCAACACAACATGTGGTAAATTTCACCATTTAACACAATAAAACATTAAACCTTGCTGCCTGCTACATATGGCCCCCCTCTCCTCCCCCCAGCCTCCCTGTCTGCTGCTGAGTTTGTATGTTGTACAGTATGTTCTCTCGATCTGTGTGTTTGCGTGGGCTCCCTCTGGGTTCCCCAGCTTTTCCTCCCACAGTTCAAAGACATGCAGGTAGGTTGGAAGCTCTAAAGGTTGTTTGTTTCTATATATCGGCCCTGGGATAGACTGGCCACCTGTCTACACTGAACCCCCGCCCTGCCTTCAGCCAATGTGGGGTGGGACTGGCTCCCTAAACCCCCCTGAGAGCCTGGGATGGTGCATTTGAAAATTAGCAACCAGGATTTTACAGTCAAACTCAACCTAATGCAACCTTTTTTTAAATAGCTACATAGGCTATATGTATTTACTTAGGCATAAAGGTAGTCATATTCAAAACCATTTCAGTGGAAATAACTGATTATTAGATGAAGTGATGTTGTGAGTGTGTAACTGCAGTTTTGCGAAAATGACAAAATTCCCAGGAAAACCCCCAGGATCCTTAAAGCTGTTCCCACATCAGTCAACAGATGAGCTGTAGCCACTGTCCTGTTTGAATAAGAGACCTGTCATTGATTAAACCACATGAAAACTGACTTCAAAGGAGACTCAGTGACAAATTCATAAAAAGCATCTAATTGGAGTCCCCTCTCTCTAAACAAAGGAGAATAGCAGCGTCTTTTGTCTGATATTACGAGACAGAATAACACTGAATCTCACTGTGAGTCACTGAATGACGTGTTTGCTCTACTAACTGCCAGCGATTATAGAGACAAACCTGTCATTACCCCCCCAAGGCCACGGCAACAGTCCGGGCTAAGCACCAAACTTCAAACCCCACGTCAGGACTCTTCACTTGGACTTCACCAGTGTCTCTACTCAGTGACATCAGGACAACTTTGGGTGTGTGCACTGCATTCACAGGCCACATGTATGTGTCAGACATAAGCTGACTGACTTCCTGAAATGTACTGTGTATGTAAAGCAATTTTGACCTTTTGCCCTGCAACACGCACAAAAACAAGTGGCACAGGATATGTGGTAAGAAAGGTAATATAAAAAGATGTATGTCACAGCATGAGAAAGCTGATAAAATCATAACTTCCTACATGCAAAATGCAAGAATAATACTCAAATCCAATTTGTTATATGACACATTTTCTGATAATAAATTAAAAGAAAGTGTCTTTTTAATGTCAGCTCCCTGTTTGCACAGACAAATATGACCCCAGGACTTTAAACAATTGTAGCAACTGTGAGTAATTTTGATCCCTACCATGCAAATTCCCCAATGTGTCGCTCTTTGTTGGGGACAAAAGATCCTGTGTAGGTGCTTCAGCTGTGACATATCGTCTTTCTCCTGTCATAAAAACAAACATTTAGAGAGAGCTTTGTTCACGTCAGAGTGTTATGTAAGAATATAGGACACAGAAACAAAGGGAAGAAGTGGGCAACACATGAGACACACAGTTCTGTCCTCAGTTTTACATACACACATGTTCGACCTTGAGAGGATTTCAGGAGATTTTTCCCAATAAAAGAACATATTATGATCAAATTAGATGATTAAATCTGCTCCATGACACAGCAGCCATGTAACCTCAGTGAGATCCCATGCTTATATCAACACTCGAGTGTCACAGGTTTCTCAGTGAAGCAGAAAAAACACGGTGTCTGTCACTCACTTACAATCTGCTGGCTCTGGGCCTGTGTGTGGCATTTCCTATTAGAGGAGCAACGGGTTTGTGGGATGTAAACAGGAAGTAAAGTTGAGCACGAGAGCCAGTACAGGAAGTGCATAATTTATCATTTCCAATAACTCAGCTCAGTTTGTTGCCTGTTACAGTAAGTCGCAAGTCTACAGACACAATGGGCACCAGTATTTACATTTAGCCTGACAGTGATACTGAAATACAACACTGACCCTGAGCTTTGTCACTATTATACCCTCAGTTGACAGTCTCTCATCCCTATAGTTTATGAAACAGATCCATTCAGATGTAATAATAAATACTTCAAATTTAAATGTAGTTATTTAATCCAGATTTATCTTATTAAGATAATAAACAGCGATTATTTCATTTCTCCCAAAACATGTTTTTTTTAATGTTCCCATCATGTGTCTGTGAGACATCAGCTGTGTCATATAAGGAACAAGACTTTTGATAATATTGTAATCTTGTTATTGTTCCCAAATGCCATCAAAGCATAAAAAAAATCCCCCATTTTTGGGGATTTCTCGGGACTTTGAAGTGGAGTTGCGACATAATCCATTTTTCCTCGTAGGAAGTGGTCAACAAGGGCAAACACACTGCAACAGCTCAGACCACTTACATTAGGAGAAACACGCTGCAAATTCGGAAACAATGCAGAATCAAAACACATAGGCTATAAATCAAATACAAAGCTATATAAATGTGCTGCAAATGGAGCAGGAAGCCAAAACAAATACATTAATAGCATTAAACAGAAATGATGCAACATCAAAAACACACAAAGCCTCAAAACAAATACAACAGAAAAAACCACTACACATGCAGACAACACAGCAGCAGTGCTCCAGGCCTCTGAAGCAGAAAACTACAATGACTGAATGGAAGTGAATTGGAATCAGTTTGGTGTGCAGCTAATTTTAGCTAATTAAGCTAAATTAATTGTTAATTAAGCTATAAAATGTCCCAAATGAATGTATTGTGCGCTTGTTAATGAAGCTATTTGTAAGTGTGGCTGTTGCTGTTGGCATCAAGAGCTATTTACTGACCAGACTGTGCTGATATTGAGAACGTTAACCAGGATGTAGCTAGCAGTCGAGCATGCTAATCTCAGGTGAAAGAAATACAAGCAAGAGAATAGGGTCGTGTCTGTCTTGGTGAGTGAGATGCTGAACTTGCAATATTTCCTGTTGTTTCGATTAGTAAGTAAACAAACTGTTGATGCTAACAATGGTTACGTAGCAAAAATCAAAACGTACAACCGGCTCCTTTAAGTTGGGTGTGTTTGATTTGGCGGCTGTAAATGGGATCCTGTTTGGGCTCTGTGGGAGGGGGTGTTTCTGTGTTTTGTGGTTTGGTTTACTCTGACATGTTTTGTCCTGGCCTCATTTACTCATGAGTGTTGTGATTAGTATCACTGAGTGGCTCGGTCTCCTGTGTGTATCAAGTTAGTTTGGACTAGTCTGAGTTAAATTGGTTGTGTCAGTGTGTTCTCTCTCTCGCAGTGGTTTGGTGAAGTTGGTCACATTTCCTTTGCTATGGCTCACTTGTGGTTTGTCCGCTCATTAGCTTGGATTTGTTAAGTTGACTCCGGAGCTCCTGGCCTGATTTGCCTCGATGAGCCTGGCTGTAGACGCTGTTGGTCTGAAGGGCTACAGAGCTGCAGATCCGCATCGGTGAGGCTGATGTAACACTGAGCCAAAGAGCTGCAACACTGCGCCCGCCTGACACTGCAGTGCTGATCACATATAGAGATGCTTTGATACCAAGACAAAAACAGGCTCACATACTGTATGTGCATGAACACACAAACACACAGAGAGAGAGAGAGAGAGAGAGATTCTCTCTGAAAGCCACAGCTTTTTGAAGAGAAAGAAGAGGAAGTGTCTTTTTTTTTTCTTTTTCTGCAGCGCTCATCAAAGGGACATCACCCATCACGGGAAGTCGTCCACATTTTAATGAGGAGACTTGAATTAAATTTTAAAAAGGAAAGCCCAGGGTCACATGATGAGAGCATCTGTGCAAAGAAACATGTCACATTGCAGGAGAAATGCAAATAACCTACTGCCCTAAAAAAAAAGAAAAAAAAAGAAAGAAACCTCCAAGACACTGAAAGGTCAACTTCCTAAAATTTGTCTACACAAATAAACAACCTTTTCCTGTGTCAGACACATATAATGAATAAGCAGCTGTGTAGCTGTGTTACCTGATCATTTATTAATGAGAGCATAAAGTATTAAAATGAGTTATGGAACAAAAAATTTGTCCTGTCTTACCTCGGCTCATGTCTTTTCACACTCTGTGCCATTAAAGTCCCATGAGTTTTCACATTGTGCTCCAGACTCTGCAGCAAACAATTAAGAATGATAATAATAGTATATGATTAATTAAAATTCTTATTTCAATATGTGCAGTACATTCATAAATATTGATAACATATTGTTATGCATGTGTTCATTTTTCAATCTGGGTCATATTCTCATGTTACATATTAGAATAAGAGGCATATTACCAGGAGAGGCAAATCCGGTCCCCTCGGTCTGCACATTTTGAAATGTAAATTCTTCTTCTTCTTCTTCTTCTTCCTCCAGGGTGCCTAAACTGCTGACGAACGTCCTCCTTTTTGACGGTTCTTTTTAAATCTCCCCAATTGAGCCCACACCTGGACATCTCTCCTCCAGCTGTTCCTGGGCCAGTCTCCTGGGTTCATGGGTAAATGACAATGATAACCCGCTCCTAAATCCTAAACGCCCCCTGAAGTCAAATCTCACTCAGAAACTTGATTGAATCCAGCCACGACACAAGTAATTGTTTCACATTGAAGTCAGTCATGTACGTAATATAATTACAATTCTTGGACATTTTCCTACACTGTACTGTGTAAAAACATCCTAGAGTGTTGAAATATTGCTAACAATGGTTGGCAGTGGCTATAACGGCTTGCTCATTGCTTTGGTGCAGGTTAGCCTGCATGACATGTTTTGTTGTAAGTTTATACAACAAATCTTTGTTTCGTTATATTCATCGCCCATTTTTCCGACTTCCGTGTTTGTTTTTCAACTGGAAAGCGCTCGCGAACTCTGAGTTCATAATTCATAAGTTATTCCAAACATTAATTACCATAAATGATAGATCAAAGCAGGGAAATACTCCTAAAAGCTTATAAATAAAGTTCAATTTTACATAAATAATTTAAGATTCTTGTTTTTGAGTCCAACAAAACTAAACATTAGGAATTAGCCAGTATGAGCTAACTGCATAGGAATCATCTTGTCAGGTAATTTCCAAACTAGCTTCCTGCAAATTGACAATTTCAGTGTCTTTCAGCTCATGACTTTGGTTTTATAGCACACAACATCAGTTTCTAGCCACAGGGGACAACTAGCCTATACACAAGCCCTAGCAAATAGCAGACCAAGGCAATTAGTGATTACCTAGCTGGTGGACATATTACACTGCTAAAGAGCTAGTGTTGACCAAAACAGACTGTATTGGACTTGAATCAGGTTTAAAACCTTCACCACATTAACTTTTATATCATTACTACTTTCTACAACCACATTGTCACAACTTGGGAATTTTAGCTCATTGTGCTGCTCAACCCACAAGGATTTATTCAGCTTTGGGCATATGATGGATTAGGTTATTGTTTATAATACATGAGTCATTCAAGTAGTCTGAGGATGACCACATGGTCCAGTCAAAGCTTCATCAGCAGTGACCAAACACAGAGAGATTTCCACTGCCCACACCTTCCACACTGAGCAAGCCAACAAGTCCAGTAAACTGCTCCCCGCAGCAGCAGTGCAGCCCTCACGACAAGGAAATGACAACATTCACATGAGACCACAAAAACCAAAATCACTGATCAAGTTAAAGCTGTAAAAGCCCTTCATGTCCATACAAAAGCCGGATATAGAATTTACTGCAAATTTGAGGCCCTTAGGCAACTTAAGGATATGTTGTCAGTATCTAGTAAATCTAGATGTCAATTGTCAGTTAGAGTTAATAATACGACATGGAGAGTTTAAAAATAATAATAATAATATAGACGATACTGCAGAACATCATAATGCAATCCTGGCCTCTAGGAATGACGTTAATTTAAACACAAAATTTCACTGTTTCACTTCAGCTATAACATGTTTATTTAGCTACATTTAACAATCACAATGATCCTTCAGTAACCTCAACCAAAGTGATGCTGTTGCCTAAACCAAACCACAGGCAGGACTGTGGAGGCAAACCCCGGTTTCTGGTGTGACAGCTGTGAGCAATACCCCCAACATCCACCCCAACCACATCCTGGTGACTCTGTCGCTTTTAATAAATGTAGGCCTATGTTTGATTCACTCAGAGGTAGTCTCAGTTATTACACAATTGCAGGCTAATTGTGCAGACGTGTGACGTCTAATTTCTAGGAGACAGTTTCATATAATGAATGCAGATGCTACCGTGCAGGGCACAAGGTTTAATCAGCGTAATAATGTGTAACACTGACCTCCAGTCACTACATCTCAACCCAGCTTATGTGTTATCAGTGCTCTCCAGCAGCATCAAAGCACCAAATGAGGGAAGGTCTTTTGGAGAATGACGTTCAATCAACTCCCTGTAAGTTTAATTGATTTGAGGCCAGTGTTGGACCAAAACCTGTAGCCTACTGCAGCACTTGATGTTGGCTTTTCTTTAAAGGGGAACTATGAAAGTCCGATCTCTTTTCCTCTGTTTTGCTAACCTCCGGCCATGTGCATTTGTTATCAATGAAGCAGGTGAGAATTCAATCAATAGAGTGGTACATAGAGTTATATGTCATATACGCTGTGTATATTTGTGAAGATTACGGGTTTCAGGGCACGTTTGTGTCGCGGTGTGCGGAAACGAGAGCTGGGACACCGGGGCGGCAGCGCTGATCTTATAAAGTTGTTTTTCAGTCAAGGGACACTACATGGAAGGCAGAGAGCCTCCATTCTCCCTGTAACAAGTTACATGTCATTTATTTACAGTAACCATCACAATTGCTCCAAGGCTGTTTAATTAAAGCAGAAGTAAGCAGAATGTTTGTGTTAATATAAGTCTTAAATAGTTATATCTTCTGACAGCAATCACTTATATAAAGTGTTTGGTCTGAAACACGGGTCTGTCAGTCACTCTGCTCTGCTGTAAGCCGAGCAGAAAACTTTCCTTGTATCCTACAACCTTTATCCAATGAGGAGAGAGAACGGCATAAAGGGGCGGTCCTCTCTGTGTGTGCAGCCAAGGGATGCGCGTGAATGTGGTGACGTAGGGACGAGGACCAATAGATCCATGACGAGATCCATCGGCTGACAAGAAGTTAGCCAAAACGACCGGATCGCTTACTTCTGCTTTAAGCAAAAATCCTCTTTAATACTCAACCCAAGTTTATGTAAATTAGTAGCCTACATTTTGCCGTTAAAGGCAGTTAGGGACAAGAAAATCTACTGAACCAATTTAAAATATACAATGAAGAAGATCAGTGTAGATAATGAACAGGTTTGGATAGATGTGTATAAGCTTAGCTAAAGGTTAGTAGGCCACCTGGTAGTATCAGGCTGGCTGTTATTTGCATATAGGACAGTTATGCTAAATAGCTAACGTTGCTAACTTTAGGTTACAATGCTCTGGCTGTGAATGCAGAACTATTACTTATACACTAACTTCATATTCGTACTTCTATCGAGGTAAAGGGTCTGAATGTGTCTTTCAGTGCTGGAGGTTTGCACGTCACACGCCCAGAGACGACGACAGTCAATAGAGGAAGAGAATAGACTGGAGGCCTCTGACCACAGCATCCTGAATACGTTTTCCTCTTGGCCCCAACAAAGCAAACACACAGCAGACTGAGCTGTTTCACCAACTCACTGATGTTTGTGTGGGAGAGACGAGAGCGAGCTGAGAGTGAAAGGTACCATGAAGGAAACTAAATTATGTGCACACCTGGTTCCTACCACAGTAGGCAGTGGTGGTACGAAGAAGGAGAGAGGGACATTGATTGCAACCAAATCATTGAAAACCACAAGCTGCAAATTGCTTTCTGTGTAATTATGGCCAGAGGTTTGCCATTAGTCGTAGGAAATACCACAGGTGGGACTTTATTATTGCATTCACTTAAACGGAGAAACCCATGCTGTGCCATTACAGAAAGCAGTAACTTGAAATTGGATTGCAGTGTGCTTTCCTGTCAGGAAAAGCACGAGGCAAATCAAAAGGCAACTTCTGTTTCGCATAAATATCACCACTGTACAAAACAAAGCATTGCATTCAATGCCCACGCTTGCCTCATGTGTCATACGTGGCTGGATTTAAGCGCTGTGTTGCCACATACACACACTCGCACGTCGCCAACATGCTGCAGCGCGTGTCATCTGTACAGTAGTCTCGCCTGTTTTTCATGTGTGACGCATGTGGTTTTAAGGAAAATAGACAGGGAAGCGATGCATTGATAGTGATAATGGCATCACATCAGCTACACTACGTAACAGATACCTTTCACTAATACTGTATCTAGGTGGTATCTGAATAGTCACAAACGCCACCCATTTTAGCACTTAAATGTTATTATAGGAGAAATTAGGCCACAAACACATGTGTGTCATAGAAGAAACTCACTGCAAGATAGGCTGTTAATCTACTGATATTACATCAAATTATATCAATAACTGAACAGGTGACATTGCATTGAACGCAAATTAATATAAGTGACGTGCAGCATGCAGGATGACAGCACCACACTGGTGGCAGTCGTCATGAGGCAGCCGTCACACACACACACGAGCCGCCTCATCAAAGTCTTTATCATATCATTATGTGCTTCAGTTGTGTATAATCCTATGTTCCCAGAGTTTCAGTTTAAACACTGAACCCGGTGCCTTTGAGGTCGCCTGAGGGGTCTGGGGACTCTGGCGTGTGCACAGCTCTATAAAGATCAAACCACTTGGCATAAAAAAACAATAGATCTGTTTAATGTACTACTGCCTAGAGTCAATGATATACTGTACACAACGAACTTTTCTCCAGCTGCTGCTGCATCCACCAGGAGAAAAGTGCCACATGAGATTCACAAAGCGGGTCTGACTGCTGCTGCAGAAAATAACCATGCAGTTCAATTTCAGTTAAGCAAAAGTAAATCTGCTGTGTGAAAGTAAATTGACTTTCTTTTTTTCCTCTCACCTTAAAACCTCAAAGGGTTAAAACAGTCACTTCTCTCTTTCTCTGCAGAAGGAGGAATCCACCCTGCTGGACTGCTGCTCTGACTCATACACACGTGTGTGAATGTGTATGTGTGTGTGTGTGCATGCACAAGCTATTTGTGCGCAAGACCGTGTGTGTGTGTGTGTGTTAATGAGCTGTGTGTACGAGAGTCTGTGTGTAGAAGACATATAATTATCTGAGCATGTGTTTGTGCCAAACTCTGGAAGGCACCGTACTTTCCGTGTCCTGCAGATGAGCGAGTGCACGCACGCACACACACAGACACACACACACTCCATAAGAGGACAAGAGGAAGAAAATAACAAGAGACTTTACCTCAGACAGTTACTTAAAATCTGTTCTCAATTCACCTAAATTAACTTTTGTCCAAACAGAGTTCAACGACCTGAAGTGACCTCAGAGGCAGGTGATGGACAACACACAAAAATAATTATTAGTCTATACACTATAAACACATTTATCACTAAAACTTTATTAAGAGTATAACTGGGGACATTTTTTTTATTATGTAAATGAAACCCATAGGGGTAATCAGGATTTGCACAATAGAAGATGGGGTCAGACTTCTCATATTATTAATGCTAATTTGCATATTCTTGACATTCCTGTGTCGTTTTGCCCTCTGCGTATTGTCACACTGTTTGCTGCTCTCCTTCCCTCTGTGCTCACATTATTTCAATAAAGCTAACTCCCAGTGAAGATGTCCTTGTTTCACCTGTTGCTCAGAAGGCAGAGCAGGTGACTCACTTTCACTCGTTAAGAAAAGTTTATGAGTTGATACCTGGTGCTGTATGGAAAAAAAAACAACAACTTGTTAAACAAGTTCTTAATTGTGACTAAGGACCCATCAGCATGCAAACTGGAGGAGGTGGGGATCAAACTACCAACCGTTTGATTAGTGGACAAGCTGCTCTACCTGCTGTGACTGTAACTTCATAAAACATTACATTATGTGCTCTATCAGTGCGTATCTAACAAATAAATAAAACTCTTGTGCAGTTTAATGTAAAAAGATGACAATGCTTTATTACAGCGACAGCATAATTACAATATTTTCAGTGTACAAGAACAGTATAAACAACATTTGTTAAAAAAAAAAAAAAATCATTTGCTACAGTCGAACTGGGTCTCTGGAGTCGTTTATATAGTTTGTTTCCATTCCTGTACAAACGGGCTCCAACATTTGCATTTCTGTACAGCGTTTTCGCAGCAAAGCACAACACACCACAGTATCTCCCATTCTTCTTTTTAACAGCTCTGATGAAAAAAAAAGAAAAAAAAAAAAAGAAATGGCAAGAACAAGTTATAGATGCTAATGTTGCTGTTAATAAATCATAGACTTTGAAGCTCAAATAGAAATCTGCAGCACAAATCAAAGTCAAAGCGGCTCCAGCACAGTTGATGTGAACCAGTAAAAACCCTGAATGTCGCACAACTCTCCGTCTCTGTGCTGCGACACCTACAACAGTTCGACGGTGAATCAACACATAACCAGGTTTCCATATCAGTTTCAGAAGACGGTAATTCATCTCTCGGTTTCCTCCCTGCCATGCTCTCCTCTCGCGCTCCAGCTCTAATACAGTACTTCAAAAATGAGGTCTAAGGTTTCACATGGCACAATATCACAAATCAACATGCAGTCATAGCGCTCTCAGTGTCACAGCAGGTAGGGATGGGGGGTGGGGGGCGGCAGCAGGGAAGCAAAGCACGAAGATACTGTATGATGCACAGGAAGATATCTGCATTTCCAAAAGAATATTGTGTGTCACTTAAATGTGAAATGTTTCATCTCATATTACACATTTTCTCTGCCAGGGAAGAACCAGGGCAGGGAGAAGAAAACACAACAAGAAACAGAAAGTAGTGTGATACAGTATGGGGGAGATGACACAAGAGGTTTATGATGAGTGAAACATGGACAAAAGTGGCAGATCCCCAGATTGTGGCTCTGTCCCTGGGTTATGCATCTTTAGCTCTATTGTTTACATATGGGGGGGGGGGATCAGTGTGAGTGGTTTCTAACATCTACATCTACATCAAAAGCAGGTCCTTCTGTCGAGTTCATCCACAGATAAACCGTCTCGTCACCACGTACGTAAAACAGGCAATAACAAATGTCAACAAGCGGAGCTGAGCAGACAATCTGACAATGATCCACTGCAGGAAGTCAGGAAATGAAACGGCTAATTCAACCATTAAATTAAACTAAACATGTGATTTCACAGGTTATTGAGTTGTTGGAATGAAAGCGTAGGAATGATGAAAGCCGGGATCTAAATAAATGTGTGAATGGGTGTTGACGATGTAACTGTGGGAACACCCTGGGGTGACTCAAACACACTTGGATGAGTTTAGTTATCGATTGTGTTACAACTTCTGCTGCACAGAGCCAAACTAATTTGTTTTACACAATTAATTCCAGCACATGTGACATGAGTAACAACACAGTGACACACACCAGAAAACAAACAAACGTCTTCTCATCTTTAAACTTTAAAGGACACTGATTGATGATGAAAACAACTACAGTACATTAGATTTGCATTTGTACTCCAGTTATTCAGACATTCACTGCAGGCGATTATGTGATGGATTTGGTACCGATCGAGACGACACACAGTGATGATTGGTTTTGGTAATATTTCACCTGATCTATCCTAAACAATCCAGAAAACTGCACACAATCTCTTTGGTCAACATTTATTCTGCATACCTGGATATTGTAAACACAATGTGTGATGGTTGTGTAGCAGAAAAATGGCCTCACACCTCACACCCAGTCTGGGTTGTGGGTGTTTGGGAGATTAATGTTTTATCTCAAGTGTTTTCTGATGAGGATTGACTGGTTGGTTTGGCAAATGCACATCTGGTCACAACTTCCCCCTCCTACGTTACAGAGCAGCACATCCCCTCATGCACTGAGTTTAATCTAAGGTGCTTGGGTCATTTCTTTATTTCCCTTAACTGATTCTAGGCCAACACTGTTTCTTTAAACATTCACAATTGTACATTTAACCGAAGACACTGATGTGTTTTAAACTGCATCCTCCAGGAGTTTCAGATTTGTTGCATATAAGGTTTGTCACACGTTCAGTTTTATTCAGCTGCGGCTGCTTACATGCATTTCAGGAACCACAACATAACAAATGGCAAGAGCTAATATGGTTTAATGAGCACAAAGATAAGAATGAATGCATTTAATCTGAAGCCCTCACCACTGTTTGCAGAAACCAGTCAGTAACAAAACTCCCTCTTTGACTCTGCATTATTCAGTGTTTGGTTTCTGTCCAGAAAATCTCTCTCTGAGTGTTTAATGACCTGGCACGCGTGAGGAGACTTGGCCCGGTCTGAATCACTTTGCTAATAAACGGATAGCATGACCTTGTCAACAGAGCGATACGTGTCAGCTTCATTCAGACCGGGAAGCTAATGGCAAATCCAGAGGCTGAGACAAAGAGCAGTGGAAGACAGTGCTGTTTGATCACTTACTGCAGAACAATAATAATAATAAGAACATTGAACAACTAACTAAGGTTTGTAAATGCAAAAAGCGGAATATGAGTAAACCTGACAACTGAAAATTACACTGTTTAAATGATTGACATGATACAATTATTCACTTTGATCATCATCTTGTTCTTTTGAGTTTCACTGACTGGGCAGCAATTAGTAACACGCATTAAAATCCCATCATTGTGAAGTCATGTGCTCCCGTTACTGATCATTAACGTGCAAAACCTTTGTTTTTAATGCTGAGTAAAACCAGTGGAAAGAGGAATATGAAACCTCTTAATGCTGTCGTTATTTTAGAAACCTTTGTAGACTAATTAGTATTTGGTGATGAAATACTTGGATATTTTCAAGATACAAGTGTGTGTGTGTGTATATGTGTATGTGTGTGTGTGTGTGTGCGCGCGCGCCTAGTGGCTGTAGTGGTTACGGAAACACACATGCCTTTTCTGTATTGATGAAAACTGGTACCGGTTACTTGAACATGGCACAGGATCAATGTACTAGTATCAATTGATAATCGTTTTAATTAAGAGGGCCAAATCTGTCTGAGCAGGTTGAGTTTCAACATGAACTGGTTACTCTGTCTATTTGGTAACCATTTCTATTTGGATTAATTGGACTATGGATTAAACAGTAGAAATGTCTGTCACGTACTGTACATGTTCATAAAACATACACGTTTATCTAGTTGGCGTACCTTTAATGGACCTGATTACATGTGTGTGGAGCTGCTGCAGCTGACACTTAATGCAGGGCACTGAAATATGACACAATGACACTGACACTTGAAAAATAGAACAAAATAGACACTTAATGATCAATGCAGAGAAAAACAGCTGCATTTGAATTGAATTCATTATTGGGAGAAAGTCAGATAATTGGAATATTGCATGTGATGATGATCAGTCCGGAGCGCCACCACAGGAATCACACATGTACTGTCCCAAATATTTGCTTTTGCGCGCAGAAATCTGCTTTTCACAAGACTTTGTTCCATCAGTTGAGCTGGTGATGATGATTGTCCGTCAGAATACTTCTATATTTCACAAACCGAATGCTGGAATTTGTCAACGGCATGAATCCCATCCTTCTTCCTGAAATATTTATCTGTCAGTCTCTAAACATTTTTTATCAGGACACGATCTATCTCTGTGGCTGAAAACGCTGATGTGCAGCTGAATCCCGGAAGGCGTGTATTTCATGGTTGCATGGTTGAACTTGAAACAAATTGTTTTTGAGGATTGTGGGGCAAAAGGAAATGCTGGATGGAAACACACAAGCTTTGGCCCAGTTGGTTCCCACAAAGGTCTGTTGTTGCATACTGGATCCTCATGTGACAGGAGTGCAAGATTGTCATTTTTCCCGGTCAGAGTGAAAAGATTGGGGAAAATTTTGTTAAATCAGACCCACACAATTTAACAACCCTGGGTCTACGGAGTTGATCGCCCAGGAAACGCAGAAGCTCTGTACAATAAAAAAGCCTTATAAGAATCTAAAAAAAGAAGTAAAACGTAAACTGTACAACGAGGCACATTTGAATTTCCACAGGTGTCATTTTGCAGAGGGGCAGATTTAGGTGACATGATCGCCTCTGTGCCAGAAAGGAGTGCAAAATCCAGGCTCTTTGGTAGCATTGCAAAGGCTCAGAGACCATGAAGCAACAACAAAGGTGCGAAAAAAAAAGGCATTTTAGAGTTCATAAAAGGAGCCAACAAATTATCTCCATCCAAATTTTGTCCAAAGTCGAGTTCCTCTTTGCAAATGAGAAAAAAAACGAAGAATAAAAAGTAGGTCCCCCAAAACAAAATGAAGATTCAAGATGCGATACATCCAACAAAACAGATACATTATTGAAAAGGAAAAAATAAAAATTGCTACGTCTGCTGGGTTTTCCAAAGGCTAAACCTGAGAGTGGTCCGGGCTGGTTGTACTGCCATGCAGGATTAGCCGTCCGATCACGAGGAGCAGGAGGCCCACACACAACAGCACGGCGGGCTCCTGGTGGATGTGCGGCAGCTGGTTCGGGTGGATCACAACATGATGAGGTCTGACTACCACCCTCTGCAAGAAAGAGAGAGAGAGAGAGAGAAAGGAGACGGGATGGTACAGTGTTAGTGAGAAGAAAGGAGAGAAACAAACAGCACGGTCACACAAAACTAAATGAAACATCCTTCTCTCAACCAGGAAGTGGTTTGACACAGTAACAGTTGAGCAGTGAGGCTGCTGATACGTGGGGAGGTGGGTGGGTAAAGTTAGTTACTGTACGACATCTGTCAGCTTTTTATTATCCTCACATACGCAGTTCACACTGATAACACCTGCAGGTTTAAAATAAAGAGTCTGGTCTGGACTCTATTAGTCCACTGACATTGTGTGGCTCAGCTGTTTTTCCTGTCTCCTGCTATTCACAACACCAATCCACAGTCATTTGGCACGGCGCTCGCCTCAAACAGGTGTTTGCTTTTCTTTTCCGCTCTAAGTCCCCTGCAGTCGACGGCCCTGTGCCTTGGCCTGGGTCCATCGCTGCAGCACCAGCAGCCTCTGCCCCATTGACAGAAGAGAAAGGACGTTTCCCCTGGGTGGGTGCACACCGGGAAGCCCAGCCCCCCCGAAGTAAACACTCTAAAGAAAGAGCGAGGTTCCTGTTGCTGAGGAAAAGTGGAGAGGTGGGTGGAGATCTCCACAGTGAATTAAAAAAAAGTGTCTGGTAACACCTGTTATAGTCAGAGGGGAAAGTTACCCTCACATAAAAAGAGTTTGCTGATATTTTGAGGCCAAGTTACTTGATATGTTTCCCGTTCTACAATATTAGCTCCATTTCAAACCAATTTTGGGAGCAAAACACGGGTTTCATTGAGAGCTCTCCTTGTTAAATTAATGAACTTGTAGTAAAAGTACAAAAATAGCCCCAACTGGCCGAGAGCAGAGGGCTGAGTAGCTCTCAGCTGAGAAATCTTGGAGTTGTTTCAATGCTTTAAAAATAAAAATAAAATCCATCCTCAGCTGCTGTTTGTGCTAATAAATAAAAGTTTAAAAAGGAAACCTAATACCCTGACTGGAGAGTTTACAAGAATAACTAAAACATTTACAAGCATAGGATCAGTTTTTCCACTGAAAGATAGATGTCCTGTTTTGGCATGAAGCCTTTCAAATACGATCCAACCGGATGGACTGTCACTGTACAATACCATCCAGACATCGACAGGCACAGAATCAGTCTTTTTTTTTTGCCCCGGGGCGAGACTGTACTCTGAAAAACAGGATCTTTACGGATGAGAGAAAGAGAGAGAGAGGAGTATCAAAGCTGTGTGGTTTGATTCGAAATCCGAGCCAAAAACCACAGAAACCTCTAATGCCAGAGGAGGAAAAAGGTGAGAGGAAGACTAGTTAACCCTGCGATGAGTCATGACCCGTTTCTGGTTCCGTATGTGATTATCGCCAAAGTCAAACTAACAAAGAAATGGCAGAATACGGATTCAAGACTCAAGACTCTGATTCCCTCACAGAGATGTTTTGAAAAGCCTGAGAGAGATGGATGGACTCAAACAGAAAGTAATCCACTGCAGCACAGGCAGAAGGATTTCTCACATCCACAGCAGTGATGCAATGCATCTAAAGGACATCTTGGGTCTCCAGTGCACACACACAAAGACTCAAACACTTGGAGATATGCAGGATAGGAAATTATGGACAAAACCTCAAAATAACACCATGGCACTTCCCAAGACTCACACTGTTGCCATGCAGTGAAACTCACACACTGACTCCCTAGAATATGGAAACATAGTTCATTTAATACCAATACTCCAAAAGATACTTCAATCAAAACAGAGGAAAAGCTCAAAGACTTGATGTATCTACGGTTTGGTATGAATTAAATCCGCCATCAAATCGATTGAATAAGAACAAAAGTGGACTCATATTTTTCCTCAATAACAACCATCTCACGCACTTTCTATCAACATCTGAGGAGACCCCAGTGAAGGAAGTACTGTAGCTGTATGTGCTGCAGAGAGTTGAAACCAAGCCTTGATTTCCCTGGATGCCATTGCAGGGTTTTTTGAGTTTGACAGTGAAGATCAAAATCTCCTGACATCAATTTCTTGGGATCTGGTTTCATTTCCACAACCTGAACCTCTGCCATTATCATGAATCAAGTTTCATGTGGGTGTAAAAGTGGTGAACACTCATTAATTCAGTCTCTCTCTCCGCTTTTATTTGCTTGCACATGAGCTCCAGTTTGTTGTTTGACATCACACATGAGTTTCATCTCTGATTATGAATAGAAAGTCACTGTGGATTTCCAACACAAAAAAAGCAGTTTAAGCACTAAAGGGTTGCAATTTGAGTGATTTATTTTCTCAGGTTACACCATTTCTGGCCATTGGATATGTAATTATACTTTCTTTTTGTGAAAACATTGACATTATTGTTGGTAATGTTCATTTGCGTACAGTAGTGTTTATCATTTCTGCACATTAGAGACTCGTCTCTCCTCAAAGCAGCGTTGGGAGGCAGACACACAGGGTTTGTGGTTTTTGAGCTGGCACAGTTCCTGAGCTCTTTCCTCACCTCATGAACCGCTGTAATGATCCGACTGTCAAGACTGTCTAAGTGTGAAGGGTGAGGGTAGAGAGCGAGCTGCAAATCTAGGAGTCTCGAGACACAAAGAAAACTTGTTTCACCACCGCATGTTCGATTTGTTGACAATGAACAATGCCGAGATACGGGAATATGAAAACAGACAAGAGACAGATTGTTTTTTTTCCTTCAAACATGGATTTAAAACTCCATCTATGGGGAACACTTGAGAGCAATTTCCATATAAATAGGACTATTATACATATGACTTTAAATTAGTGAGATGTTCTGACACAAAATGCAAAATGCCACCCCTTGGTTGCCACTTGTTGTATTTTACCTCTGCCACTAATGAAAGTGCAGGAGAAAAGTTCAATGACAGCCTCACAGGAGGATGTGGTGTACCTGGGAGGAGCTGAGACTTGACGTTTGTGGTTTAGCATGACTGATGTGTTTACGACTGACCAGCATCTGTGTGTATTGTATCACAGCAACTCCGGGTCAGATCAGGAGCAGTCCGACTGCTGTCCGACATTCACACCTTTACTAAAATAAGCTTTAACCGTGTTAGATGAGAAGATTGGTATCACTATGACGTTTATGCTGAAAGTATGGCGCTATATCCTCAAGGCCATTAGCATTTCTTAAGATAAACACTGCAGAGGAAATGCACCAGACTCACTAAGCCCACAGGTAAGAAAAAAAAAAAAAAGCAGAGATACCAGCATCTGCAAAACTCATAAATTTACAAGTTGTATCTTGTTTAATTCGAGCTCAAACAGTAATGTCAAAAGTGTTACAGTAAGTCATGTGTTCTGGGGATACAAATAACTGCCTACGTACAAAAACACCATGCAGACAATACGGCTGGTCTGTTATTTGGGTGATTGGTCGTATTTCACAGTTAGGCTCAGAGGTATGATTTCACTGCAATCAGAAGCAGATGTACTCCTCAGCTGACAAACTGCAGGCTGAGAGTCTGACATGAAGCCAAACCCAGTTTCACCAAACACTCTTGATTTTCACTCTTAAACCTAAGGATTACAGAAAAGGAAATACACACACATGCACACGCAGATTCACACTGGTGGATCCTCTAATAGTTTCCTCATTTGAACTCTTTACCTCAAACAACCTCTCCCATCATCTGAGAATAGAAAAACCTGCTGCCCACAAGTCATTTTCCTACTGTCACTGCTACTCTACGGGCTTCATCTTGGATTCACACACACTTAAAGGCACCAATCGTGCACAGTACATGCTCATACATACACCTCAAACTGCTGGTGTGATGCAAGGGGAGAAAGGGCAGAAAAAAAGACAAAAAACATCTACAACACAAGTGAAAAAAAAAAAAGTGGGCAGGCGGCCAAGTGAAGTCCAATCAATGAACCAGACAGAGAGAGTCAGTGTCTTAATGACAGAACAACAGTCACACAGGAAACAACTCATCTAATCTATTTAAAACAAACTGCTGATTGTACGTTTTATCCTGAAATTCAGATTAGGTATTGTTCCACTTATCCAAATAATAAAAAAAAAACTTTATTTACTTTAATGCAACTGACAGTCTAATGTGAGTACTCTAGGGCGATGAGTCAACAGGAGGCTCTTACATCCAAGATTTGCATACAACTAGAGAACAAATTATGAATAAACATTGGAGTGTAAACTTGGCAGTTTTTCTTTTTAAGATGGGTTCAAAGTTAAATTCCCACCAGCTCTCGAACGCACCTTGAAAGATTTCAGTGAACTAAATGTCGACATTTTTGTTTTCACGCATGCTGTTTAGCTCAGTGAATGTCTGCTCAGGAAAAGCTGGAAAATCCACACACAAAATGAGACAAACGGTCAGATACAAAGGTGACATGTTTCTATTTGGGTTTGGAAACTGCTACTGACTCTTTGATGCAGAGGACTCAAATTTCTCATGTTGGTTTCTTTCTCTTCTTCTTGTCTCTTTCTTTTCACAGTGGAAACATTGAGTCAGCCCGTTCCAAAAAGCTCATGTGATTTTGTTTGGTCACCACAACTTACTATGCTGCCTCTCAAAAATAGCTCTCTAAACAAGGCCACACTTACAAGCACTAGTACACACACACACACACACACACACACACACACACACTGTAAACTGATTCCTTCTCTATGCTTCTCACGCTGACCAGTTGTCTGCTTCTTAGCACCCACAGTGCAAAACCCTCCTAAACTGTTTAAACTTGAAACACAAAAACAAGCCATCTCTGCATGCGTAAACATCTGTCTGCACATTTACTCTTAATATGGAAACCCACACACAGATGTTGTGGTTTTGAATCTAACTGATGACCTCCAGCGCGTCACGGCTTCTGTTGCCATTTGTTGTCACTTTTCTGTCCTTTTCTGCAAAATGTTTTTAAGGTGAGATTGTGACAAAATGCAAAACAAGGAGCTTTTTGCATCATGGAGTTTAGTGAAGTGAAGTTTCTCCGGCTCTTTGTCTGTGACGCACGAGCAGCAGCACAAGCCAGTGACAACCGACTGGTCCACAGTGTTCCTCCGTGTTATTTCTGTCTTCAGGACAAAGGATTTTACCTCCTACTGAAAGATGACTGAGTGTGTGTTGGACTTTGTTTGAGCATATTCGAGTGTGTGTGTGTGTGTGTGTGTGTGTGTGTGTGTGTGTGTGTGTTTTGGCAGGATAATTAGACCTTGTGCTTTGCTCTCTGAGAGTTCTGTAACCACAGGGCTAAGCCATAATGAATCTACACTGTCACGGACACTAGACTGTCTCACACACACACAGACACACACACAGAGCACGTTTACAGATGTTTGAAAACAAACATGGACACAATCACGCACATCTTGTGTAAATGTTTAACAGCGAGAGAGAGGGAGAGAGAAGGGGAGAGGGACAGGTTGGATTAAATGAGGACAGAGTCAGAGAGAGATTGAAACAAAACAAATAATAACTCATCATTACATCGGTGATTACACACCTCTGTACATATGTTCGTGACAATTACTCACATCAACACAGTTTCTGTGTAAAAGTATTTTTAGAAATCACTTTGCCAATTTTTCTCAGGCGATAAACTGAACTGAGCCCAGAGGAAGCACCTGCGTGCTTGAGCGTGAATCATATCTCAGATAACGTGAGTCACTTCACAGCCCGGGGTGATGCGGCTCTGCCTCTTGGCCGACGCCTTCAGACAATGACGCTGCTCTATTGTCAACAGTGGCAAAGAGTTTCAACCCAATCCTGATGATAAATAAACCCGTGATATTTAACAACTCTCACTTTACAATATCAGCAGATTCATGTTTATCGGTTTCATGTGTCAAAACACTTTTAATTCTAAGGAATGTAATTGGTTTTGCAGGTATTTAGTCAAAAACCAAAGCATTAGATGATTAAACATTTGACTGATGGTGGCGCTAGACCGAAAGTTAAGGGGTGACCACTGTTGGTACAATTCCTCCTTTAGGGATCATACATGTCTGAACCACACTTTACTGAAATCCACACATCACTCAAAGCCACAAGTGCCAGTGGTGGTGCTACATGAAAAGATCAATGAGCACCAACGTCAATGGGATTCAACTTCTGTGCGCCATTATTATGTCCAATCCATCCAATAACCCAATATGTCAGTGTCACAGTGGTGCTAAAATGTAGAGGATAAATGCCAGCACAAAATTTCAGACAATAAAAAAAAAAAAGAAGAGAGTTTTTCTCTCCAAATTCATCTTATCTTCTCGTGAATCACGTTGAAAATGTGTTTCAAATAAGGTAAGAGAAAGAAAAATAAACTCCCTAGTTGAGCTGCTCACATCTGGTATGATATTTGCTTTGGAAGGGCCTGTTGGCACACAGCTCTTCCATTTTGAGATTAGAAATGTGGTAATCACTGCTCCAGGTTCCAGCTGAGGTGTTTCAGGGCAACCACACAGGCGAGTCACCCCCATATTCACCCGAGGGCCAGGGATGATTCACGATGATTAACCTTTCCTGCTGCGCCTGTTTGACTACAGTGAGGAAAAGTTGCTGAGAACTTGTTGAAATTTCCTTTCACTCGGGAACTCCTCTGGGATTTGACACTTTGATAAAGTTGGCAGATAAATTTAGATGTACTAGATCATATTGAGATTCTATGGAGTAGATCTTAGGATAAAATGTGATGATAACATGCTTTATGTTTTATCCATCTTTTGTTTTTGTTTTGTTTTGAACACATTTTATTACTTAAAAATCAATATTTCTTCTTCCTGTTGTGTGGTTGTTGGCCATTGTTAGCTAGGGATACAACCATAGCTACACTAGATGCTTTTTACTCACTAGTGAGAAAGTGAATGAGTGGAGATTTACGCTACCCTCCAAGGATCTCAGGATATAATCCCTCACTGGCTTCCCACCAGCCAACACAGCTGTGTTCAGCCAGGAAATGAACACAGATCAATGAGGTGGTGACCAAGAGTCTGCCCCCATTTCTATAGTCGTGTGTTTGTTTTGTGCAGTCACGGTTGAAGTGGATTAATTATGATTGTTCAGTCTTAACACAACAAACCACGCTGAACTAAATGTTCTTGCTTTGTCTCAGTGACAAAAACAATCTTCTGTCATTTTATACTGACGACAAAGTATGTGATGATTCAGATCTGAAAAAACCTGAAAAACATCTCATGTTGCTGTAGTTATGAAATCATTTGTGACCATGCATGAGCGCCTTGTCCACGGGAACACCAACACCTGGCTAAAGAACAGGGAACAAGCCTCGCTGTTCCTCTTTTCTCTGCCTTCTCATTGTTCTGCAGCGTGAACACGCACACGTGCTCTTTCACACTTTCTGGACTATTCTGTGCCCAAGTTCACCAAGGGCAAGACACACGCACAACTTCTCTTTCTCTTTCTGTCTTCAGTCAGTGTGACGAGGTGTTGAGTCACTGACTCGACTCATCACATTCTCACGTATTTCTCCAGCCTCCTTCGCTTCTTCTTTGCAACTCAGAGGCCAAACTGGGTTTTCCTCCCATGGCTCCTCAGAGGTTTTGTAACCCTTCTCCTGGGATTTTCCATACACATGGCGCCAATCAACAATGGTTAGGGTTGGGTTAGGGTAACCCTGGTGCCATGAGTGATACTGCTATCAGTCAATCAACTCCGATATACAAAGGTGTATAGCAAAACAATTTTGTAAGCAGCATTGTGTATACCCAACCATTATTTGGTAATTAACTGTTCAGTATGATGACTCCTACTCTGTCTCTGATTGGCTCTTACTTGTTGGCTTGGTTTGGTTTGAGCATGAGGAGTGGTGATTGGTTGGGTTACTGATATCAAGTTAACTATGCAGATGCAGAGTGGAGAGGTTACGCCTTCACTTTGCTACTGTATCCTGGGAAGAAAAAAAATTGCTTTACTGCAGATCTTATGAGGTTAATTTGACTTTGACATAATAATTAGTTTAGCGGATTATGAATGACGTGTGGTTGTGGAAGAACCATTTTTTTCTTGAAATAACAACACTCATCTGTCATCTGTTGGCAGGTGATCTGCTGTGTCCAATGTTCATGTGTGGATGGACTATGTATGTATAGGCTCAGGTTTAATTTTGACAGTAAAATCTGCTTCTCTTCAGTGGCAAATGGTAATTTCACAATGATAAACACTAGTGACCTATTTTTGGGTGAACTAAATACACAACACTCATCTTGTCTTTTTTCTATTATACCACAGACTGTTTTGTTGGATTTTTGTTGAAGTCTGTTTTCTTTGATAAAAAAAAAAAGAAGTAATATTCACGTATCCAGGCATCTCCACACTACTGTTGGTGTATAATATGGTGAACTGGTCAAGGAGAGTTTTGACAGATTAATGCAGCGACTGATTAGTGTAGACTCCAAAGGACAGGAAGGGTTTTAACTGTCTTCCTGTTTCATGCTCATTAGCAGCTCAAAGGTTAAACGCAATCACAGAAGCTTGTTTCAGACTTATCACTCTGTTTAGTTGGAGAGCTGTAGCTCTGCAGCTATTAAGCTTTTGACACAGAGGAAGCATTTCTAAGCTCATCAATTGGATGCAGCAGTCTTGTCATGCCATTCCTTGACTTTTATTTTTTAATCCATTTCTCTGATGAGATTTAAGTGAACTCAGCCGAGCGCTGATTTTTTTTTTCTTCCTCTCTTCCCCCTCTGGCTTCCCAAAGCTCCAGTCAGCTCTTTGATTGGAGTAAATAAAACTGTAATGATGCAACATGCAGAAATGTTGCCAAGGAAACAGAAGCCAAGAGGAAATGAACTCTTATTGCAGCTACGCAACTTTACAACACACACAGACTTGACTGAAGCGCTCAGAGGATTTTTTTTTTTTTCCCTCCCTGGGATAACGGGATTATCTCCTCAGTGAGCCTTCAGTCAGACTACTGTAACTGTCAGTTCATGTCATAATCAGAGCCGGGTAACGCCGCCGTCCTTCAAAACATTCACGTCACATACTCTCTTAAAGCTGCCTTTGCTTTAAAGAGCGCTCAAGCTGAGGAAGAGTCAAACCACTGTTTCAAAATGAAGCAGCGTGACAAGAAGAAAAAAAAATGAAGCAGAAATGCCTCTAAGTTATGTTACATTAAGTGTTTCACACCGAAACGCATGGCGTGTATCTGACAAATGTGGTAAATGCATTTCCCTCCTCATTTGCAAACCCCGATGTGCTCACTTTCTCAAAACTGCTGGTGCATTCCCTCACTTCTTCACCGCCAGTCAATCAATACGGGGACCAGAGTGAAACTAGTGGCAGGAACTCGTATTATATCGCATAAACAAGAAAAAAAGGGTGGGGGCATGGTTGTAAATAAAAAAAAAATTCCATCATAGTGCTACTAACGGCCAAAAACTCAACTCCACTTCAAAATATCTTCACTGTGCTTCTGTTTTTTTAATTGCTGTGAGCAGTAAAAGTGGAAATGATTTGCATTTCCTGGCTAATTAATCCAATAACACCACATAATTCATCAGTCAATAACGAGCCAGCGTTCACAAACACGTCCATGCATTTACATCAGTACCTCAGTCAGCTAGCCAGGAAGCAATCAGCTTGACTGCTGCTACTGAGGCTAAGCAAATAAGCTCCACTTTTATAATGTAAGCAGTCAATGAGCTTCACTGGGTCTCACCACATTTAAACACCCAATTTGTACCACAAAGTTTTGTTTTTGTTTCTATCCCGCTGCTGGAAACTGGCTTAGGGCTTTCGTCGAGGAGAATGAAACTGTTTTTCCCCCTCTGTGCTCAACAAATCCATCTTCTGCGCCTTCGCTGTCTGGGTTTTTTTTTTTTTTTTTCCTTGTATCATATGGCTGTTTTCTTGTTTTTTTGTTTTGGGGTATTTTAACTGCAGTGGTTACTGTGGCATCTTCATTTTTCTGCAGCTTCAGGCCGTCTGCTTAGTTATTTTCTGATCAAAAGTCATTTTGCTTTTCTCACCCCAAGCATAATGGAAATAACCAGCTGGTCACAGGCTCCCTCAGATCACCTCCGGCACTTATTAAGAGACAGTTTAGTTCTGCCGCCCTCCCTCCTCGCTTTCATCTCATGTCCTGCTGAGCATATTGCTCTTTTTAGCAACGGCCTGCTTTGCATTCGTACAGTTAAACAGCTGCTTTGTTTATATTTCTCCAGCGGTTTGATAAATATTGACTCACCAATAAAAAAAAAGATGTATAAAACCTTATTCCAATAATAACTAAATGAGCTTGGATTTGATAAAAGTCATTTACATCTGTTAGAGAAACCACAGAGTCCTGTCGTTCAATCAGCTGCTTAAATGCAGCTGCTCCACAACCGTGGTTGCTGGTGGTTTCTCTCTAATCTACCCCCCACCATCACCACACACACACAAACACACACACTGTCTGTGATGACTGACCCTTAGCAGGAGCCTATTAAAATCATCTCCAATGCGTCGGAGCTCTTGTCCAACGACTGCCTCCGCCTGCATGTCCACTTCCGCGTTAGAGGGGCTGGGAGAGCTCTCTGAAACAGACAAGAAAAACACGGTGGCACAGGAAACTTATATTAAAACATTTGAGTTGAGTGCGCTGTAACTTCGGCTTGGTAATTCTTTCTGTACACTTTCTCAATAACAGCATTTTGATCATTTATAGTCATCGTGGGTTCAGGGCAAAGAAATGCTGCAAAACTGCAGCACAGAGACATTTGAGATATGATTGGTAACATTAAAAGTGCACATCTGAATCACTGAAAGAACCGAAAAGTACAACAACCAGATAAGCAGAGTGTTGAAGTGTTTCAGACAGTGGGTGGTTCACAGCATCAGAGCAGAGACTTTCCTTTTAGTTTTGGCCCAGTTGCGTTTATTTGATGTTATAAAAGATGCACAGTCACAATGATATGATAAAAACCACAGAGGAGAGATGTACACAGTGTTTGCTCATGTAGGTGAGATCAAAAACACAACAAAACAGACACAAAGCCCTCATGTTTACTGCACTCTGCAATTGTTGTGTATAGTTTATAATATCTACTGTGCATGCGTCTCCCTGGCATCATCATGAAGAAGTAGAGAAGCAGCGCTCGACAGGCTGACCGGGTGAGCGATCGTGTGCACGAGCGGTGTCGTGGTTGATCCCGTATATTTTCAGTCTGAGCTAACACTACCACTATGAAAGGCTCTGACCTCTTACCGATCTCCGCTTATGACTCATGCACATCGTTATGAAACCCAGACTTAATATTTCTCACATCCTCCAATATTGAAGACGCTGATACAGCAAAGAGATTGCGTTCCAACTAATGCATCACGCTGCTGGCAACACCGACATAACTCCACGAGGGTGCTGATGGCGGGAGATGTTGGAGTGCAAAGGCAGGTGGGAGTGTATCAGTGCAGACAGGCAGCAATGGAAGTAAATTTCTGAAAGTCTCTCCTGTCTGAATGCAATCCAACTTATTGTAAGAGACAAATGTTTACAGACAGAGGAGCAAGGGTGAAGCTTGAATAAAGGGTTTGTTCTCTTTCAGAATATGCTCTTTTTTCGCAGCCATTTAGGAGAGCAAGGTGTACAGTACACTGTATGTTGCACATGGAGACTTTCTTTCAGAAATGACCACAGCAACCAAACAGACGAGAGCCTGATTTCACTACGAATACTGTATGTTCATATTCGTACAGTTTTTTACTCTTCTGGCAGTTTCTGAAAGTTCTGTATACATCTGACTTCCCTACCATAAACCATATCCTGCCGACTGACAAGACGCAGAGACGTTGTGGTTTGCTAATACTAAAGGGCAGCTGAGAACTTAGAGAAAACACTGACGCTGACTGAATATTTCTCCTTGTAAGCTGTTCCAAAAGACACAACTTAAAGACAATCAATAATTAGTGAGCTTTGTGCACTTTGTTATCTTAGATCGCTTGTCTAGAGTTCAAAGCAACCAGAGCCCCCTGAGGTTGTTATATTAAATCATGTGAATATGAATGCATGTATCAAAGGTAACTGCTGGACGAAACTGAAGAAAACCTGGCTCTACAAGTTTGTGTGATACGAGCTGTACGCACACTCACATAAATAAACAGGTGCTACAAAAGCTCTGATGCTCTGTCTCGCTCTCAAACAAACACAAAGGCAGAGCAGCCACAGAGACTTTTTATTCCCTTGGTTGACAACATTGTAAGATATTTTGTACAAGTGTGTGTGTCTTATCTCCTATCTGTCCTATCTGATGGACGTAGCGGACTGAATAAGAGGCGAAGGGCTTCTGTCTGCGTCTTACAAAAGACCTGCAGGCCTATTTTGACTGCCCCACACACACAGGACTCATTTTGATTGGCGCACTTAATGAATGACACGTACACACACACGCGTTGCCGGTGTGTTTTGACCGCCGTCCTGTCTGTCTGGCTGCAGTGAAAAAGAAAGGAGAGGCACAAGGCAATCAGTGCAGCTAAATCACTGCTGTTACAAAAGCAGATTTACAGGACACTAAAGCTAACAGAGGATGGAGATGACTTTTTACTTTACACATTATTCTTGAAAATATTGAAAGAAATACCACTGTTTTATGCTGCATTGCCTCTTTCTGCATCTGCAACATCTGCTCAGATCTGAGGAAAGGGATCAGAGTACAATTTTATTACATAGTGCGCATATTTGTCCCCCATTGCTCTTACACCATGAGGGGATTTCACTATGTTAGTCGTTTTATTTTTATTTTTCTTGGTCAAATCTCACCAAGAAAAGCCTCATGGCGTAGTTTTGTTTGTTACCAAGCAACAGGGTAGGCAACTTTAGCCGGCAGCGTCGTAGCTAAAAGCAGGAGTCTTTTTTTTTTTTAAGTTGCGCTGATAAAAACAACTCCGCTGGAGCGCTATTTTAAATCTGTGTTGCTGGAGGTGACAGACTTGCGTGTCTAGTTCTATTTATGAGTCTGAATAAACAGCAGAGATAAAAAACAGGATCAAGGCTGTGAGAAATTATAAGTGTCCAACAAACTCTTTGGTGGCGCTATCAAACCACTAGAACTTTTATTTTATATTTTATTCTAAGCATCAAAGCGGACATATAAACCAAATGCATGCAGCTCGATTATGTGGAATTGACACGTTCAAAATTATGGTGAGTCGTAAAACAACAAGGGAACTACACCGATTTCACACATTACAGTCAGATATTGGAGCGTTCACTACTGCCATTTACTATATGTGAGAAACAGTTGTTCTGAGCTTTCAGTGGTGCAACATCTGATAAGATGCTTCAATACGTTACTTTCAGTTTGAAAGTGAGCGAGATCTGAGGGTGAAGAGGAAGGAGGATGTGGAGATACCAGACCTGCGTAGCCCACTCCTCAGCTTGTTGCTTTTTTACTTAAGATAAAATGATATTTTTTCATGTCAATAGTTTGACCGTTTATTGTCTTGTGCCATTGTTCAGTTAAATGCTGTTGAGAAAACACAATGAGAAAGACTACATGGTCATGTCATCACCCTTTCCCTCGCTTCCTTCTCCATCCACAGCAATTCAACCATCCACATGCCCTGACTTATAATGATTTCCCCCTCTTTCTATGCTCTCATCCTGCCTTATCCTGGAAAGAGTGAAGCAGAGAGATCGCCATGTCTGTTGCAGAGCTCCAGTGCGGGTGGTGACGTATATCATTCGTGTCGAGAGCAGCGAAGAGCTGTAGTTCACAAAGCGGCTCACACAAAACTTAACATTATCAAAATTATTTGCGCTAAATTGTAGTCTTCTTTGTGTGAAAATGAATCTTTAAATATCACAAACAACATATGTGAAATCCATGGCACAATTCAAACAGGACCAGAAAATAATTGTAATCTACCCATTGGATCCTAGTGATAATTTTTCGCTTTTGAGGACCCGTGTACCGAGGGCCCAAATCTGCTGCTGCCGCTGCTGCTGCTTATGCTAGGGTGGCGAGAGAAGGAGTTGGAACTAGAGGAAACGTCAAAGAGGCTGAGGCACTTAATGTTTGAGCCACCCAGAGACTCAGATGATGAGGCTGTCAGTTAGCGTACTTAGCTTGTAGCTTGTACAGTGACCAACACCAGATTTACTGGTTCCGCTAAAGCAGAATATCACTAAAAGGTTCATTATGTCCCATCGGGTTAGTTCCCTAAGTTTGTGACATATGAATCCCTGGCTGTGTACATCCCTTTTTTTTGTGTCCGATTTCCCGCCCAGTATGTAATGGACATGACCCCTCAAAGTCATGAAATTCCTGAGGAAGTAGAGTTTGTGTGTTTGGACTTTTTAAAAGTATTCCTGTGGGATTTGTGAGGGTTTTTCACATTTTTCAAAAGGCAGTAGACGTTACTCAACAGGAAGCAGAGTAATACTACAATGGAATGAAAACATGGGGAATCAGCAGAAATGGGTTTGGCAGCACCGAAGAGTCATCTTAGTGTTGCTTTAGAAATGTGGGTTTCAGCATGGGATCGTTGGATTTCCCTCTGAGAGCCAAAGACGTGAGGCATGCTGGGTATTAGTCAATAAATCAGAATGGGAAAATAAACACTGAAGTGACTACTCATCTGGGAGAGTAGAAAATATTAGAGGAGAGGAAAAAAGAACCGTCTTCCCTCGTAAGGAAGATCGACTAGGAGAACAAAAACATACTCAGGATGTTTTTGTTCATCTGTTGAATCATTGTTAACATTCACCACCACCGCCCGCCCAAACCCCCAAAATCTTTGATAGAGGAAGCTTCAGGGAGTTTGTGTTGGGCTCCTATATCTGGTTTCATAATTTGCTGCACACCCACACAGCAGCAGCAGCAGCAGCAGAAGCAGCAACAGCAGCTAAAATTTCATAGTGGAAACAGCTCGAGAGCAGCTCGTGCTTGGCTGCTTTAAGGCCAGTCACTTTCACAGCAGGTGTTTGACACAGCATCAGGGAATGCATTGGTGCATTTAAACTCCCCAAAGTGCAGTTTACCCCCCCTCTTAAACTCACACTGGGTGATTAAAAAAAAAGTAGAGGAAAAATTATTCCAGGCACGATTTAAAGTGTTTATTTGGGTTTTTTTAGTGTAGAATATAAAGTTGAATTATATTTTAAGGACAAACAAAAACATATGGACATTGCAATGATGGGAAGTAGTATAATTGTTTAATATAATGACTTTATTTATAAGTAATAGTACTTTGTCATGACAAACTTCAACCTTTTGTAGCTGCGTGCATTCAGAGCATTGCTTTATCATCGGTTATTGGCTACATGCAAAGTGCCTGCTCACCGTGCTGCTGCAACATCCCCAGTCCTGCGCCGGGCGGCTCATTCATGCGCTGCAAGGCGTGTGTCATCACCTGGCTGGAGGGGCTGGGAGTCTGCGTGGCTCGGTCAGCCGTCACTGGCCTCGGGGACAGCGGGGAGCTCGGCTGCGAGTCGCTGTCGAAGGAGAAATATCCACTGGAGGAGCGGCGGTTGAAGTTGAATATCGACCTCTTTTGAAACACGCCTAGGCTGTCAGGAGAGATGGCTTTGGGTCTGCGCCGGGGCGGCGAGTCTGGCTCTCCCTCTCCGCCGCGCCGCTCGCCGCTGTCGTTTGAACGGGCTGTTTGCGCTGAGGCTCCGGCGGCACCGAGGAGTGGTGGGTCTCCTTCGCTCTCCTCTCTTGGCGTTACTGCGGTCGAGCCATCGGGCCGGGTTGGTGGTCTGTTGGGTGAACAGAGCGGCACCGTCAGCCTGGGCTCTCATCACTCTGCCTACAGCCCTCACGGCTCCGCGGCACCTGGAGCTGCAGCTGGCCGTGTGACAGCGCAGAGCTGCTTCGGGTCTGGACCGCGTAGGTTCGCGTTTTCCCGACAAGAACCGCGCGATTTCTGTCACTTAAATCTGATTCATTTCACGGGGAAGCGCAGCGACTGACGCGCAAACGCGCACGTTCACAAATAAAAGCTGATTTGAGAAAAACAAAAAAACTTACCGGCGAGTTTGCCATATCTAACTCACTTCCCAAAGCAGTGGACGCCGGGTGAAGCGCTGGGAGTTGTGTAGTAACTGTTTGACTATGTGTATGTGCTGTTGCTCTGGCGCTATCCCAGGTTCCTGTCCAAACTGGCCGCCCAGTGCGTCTCCATTGTTTGTCAGAAATTGCTGATTGCAGCAGATCTTTGTTTGACTTGTGAGGAAAAAAAAAATCAGGCATGAAGGAAGCGGCTGGAGTAACTTCAACTGCGTCACACACCAACATCCCGAAAGACACCCGCCACTGCTGACCAGTCAGTCTGGAAAATATCATTTTCAACTAGTTTTAATAATCTCTCACGTCTGCTCGCCGACAGCTGACGAGGAATTTATTATTAGGCACTTATCCTGTAGCTATTACATCTGCAGTGACTTTATTTAAAAATATCAACTCCCAGCAAGAACAAAATCTCCAGACAAAATGTTTTCAGCTTTGTCCTTTGTCGTTTTAACAACTAATTTCAGACACATGGTGACAGTCAAATAAGACTGCGGTCAAGTGAGCCGTCGTTCTTCCTCGCGGAGTCAAGCCAGCCGCACAAACATTTGAACTGCGCCCGTA
The DNA here is from genome assembly GCF_045865225.1 of Trachurus japonicus. Classification (NCBI taxonomy): domain Eukaryota; kingdom Metazoa; phylum Chordata; class Actinopteri; order Carangiformes; family Carangidae; genus Trachurus; species Trachurus japonicus. The sequence continues at coordinate 10,562,778 of NC_140921.1, read as the reverse complement.
TCATAGAACTTACGGTAAATTCTCCGAGTCCACTGACGAAGCTAACGCTAGTTCAGAACCAAGCGAGATGACTTCCGGTTTTCAAAGTAAGACGCGGATAATACAAAGGCAAGGTGTGTGTGTGTGTGTGTGTGTGTGTGTGTGTTCCCGTGTGTGTGTGTGTGTGTGTGTGTGTGTGTGCGCGCGCGCGCGCGTGTGTTCCCGTGTGTGTGTGTGTGTGTGTGTGTGTGTGTTCCCGTGTACCTACCTAACAGGGCCTTATGAATTTTAAACAGGAAAAGAGCCTTATACTCCATTTTTACTGTACAGTAACATGACTTGGGCCCATAAGGTCTGGCACTACTTGGTTAAGGTGACTTCAGGACCACCCTGGCTACTTCCACAGTCATTATCAAACAATTTTACTGTACCATTTTGGGGAAATTAAACCTCAAAGTTGCATCTCTAGTTTTTTTGTTTTTTCCTTTACAGGAAAAGTGCCTCATACTCCATTTTTACTGTACAGTAACATGACTTTGGCCCATAAGTTCTGGCAATACTTGGTACAGGTGACTTCAGGACCACCCTGGCTACTTCCACAGTCATTATCAAAAACAATTTTTACTGTATAATTTTGGAGAAAATTAAGCCTCAAAGTTGCATCTCTAGTTTTTTTGTTTTTTTCTTTACGGGAAAAGTGCCTCATACTCCATTTTTACTGTACAATAACATGACTTTGGCCCATAAGTTCTGGCAATACTTGGTACAGGTGACTTCAGGACCACCCTGGCTACTTCCACAGTCATTATCAAACAATTTTACTGTACCATTTTGGGGAAATTAAACCTCAAAGTTGCATCTCAGTTTTTTTTAAACAGGAAAAATGCCTTATACTCCATTTTTACTGTACAATAACATGACTTTGGCCCATAGGTTCTGGCAATACTTGGTACAGGTGACTTCAGGACCAACCTGGCTACTTCCACAGTCATTATCAAACAATTTTACTGTATAATTTTGGAGAAATTAAGCCTCAAAGTTGCATCTCTAGTTTTTTTGTTTTTTTCTTTACGGGAAAAGTGCCTCATACTCCCATTTTTACTGTACAGTAACATGACTTTGGCCCTAAGTTCTGGCAATACTTGGTACAGGTGACTTCAGGACCACCCTGGCTAATTCCACAGTCATTATCAAACAATTTTACTGTATAATTTTGGAGAAATTAAGCCTCAAAGTTGCATCTCTATTTTTTTTTGTTTTTTTCTTTACGGGAAAAGTGCCTCATACTCCATTTTTACTGTACAATAACATGACTTTGGCCCATAAGTTCTGGCAATACTTGGTTACAGGTGACTTCATGACCACCCTGGCTACTTCCACAGTCATTATCAAACAATTTTACTGTATAATTTTGGAGAAATTAAGCCTCAAAGTTGCATCTCTAGTTTTTTTGTTTTTTTCTTTACGGGAAAAGTGCCTCATACTCCATTTTTACTGTACAGTAACATGACTTTGGCCCATAAGTTCTGGCAATACTTGGTACAGGTGACTTCAGGACCACCCTGGCTACTTCCACAGTCATTATCAAACAATTTTACTGTATCATTTGGAGAAATTAAACCTCAAAGTTGCATCTCAGTTTTTTTTTTAAACAGGAAAAGTGCCTCATACTCCATTTTTACTGTACAATAACATGACTTTGGCCCATAAGTTCTGGCAATACTTGGTACAGGTGACTTCAGTACCACCCTGGCTACTTCCACAGTCATTATCAAACCAATTTTACTGTATCATTTTGGAGAAATTAAGCCTCAAAGTTGCATCTCTAGTTTTTTTGTTTTTTTCTTTACGGGAAAAGTGCCTCATACTCCATTTTTACTGTACAATAACATGACTTTGGCCCATAAGTTCTGGCAATACTTGGTACAGGTGACTTCAGGACCACCCTGGCTACTTCCACAGTCATTTATCAAACAATTTTACTGTATAATTTTGGAGAAATTAAGCCTCAAAGTTGCATCTCTAGTTTTTTGTTTTTTTCTTCACGGGAAAAGTGCCTCAAACAGTAACATGACTTTGGCCCATAAGTTCTGGCAATACTTGGTACAGGTGACTTCAGGACCACCCTGGCTACTTCCACAGTCATTATCAAACAATTTTACTGTATAATTTTGGAGAAATTAAGCCTCAAAGTTGCATCTCTAGTTTTTTTGTTTTTTTTCTTTACGGGAAAAGTGCCTCATACTCCATTTTTACTGTACAGTAACATGACTTTGGCCCATAAGTTCTGGCAATACTTGGTACAGGTGACTTCAGGACCACCCTGGCTACTTCCACAGTCATTATCAAACAATTTTACTGTATCATTTTGGAGAAATTAAACCTCAAAGTTGCATCTCAGTTTTTTTTAAACAGGAAAAGTGCCTCATACTCCATTTTTACTGTACAATAACATGACTTTGGCCCATAAGTTTCTGGCAATACTTGGTACAGGTGACTTCAGGACCACCCTGGCTACTTCCACAGTCATTATCAAACAATTTTACTGTATAAATTTTGGAGAAATTAAGCCTCAAAGTTGCATCTCTAGTTTTTTTGTTTTTTTCTTTACGGGAAAAGTGCCTCATACTCCATTTTTACTGTACAATAACATGACTTTGGCCCATAAGTTCTGGCAATACTTGGTACAGGTGACTTCAGGACCACCCTGGCTACTTCCACAGTCATTATCAAACAATTTTACTGTATAATTTTGGAGAAATTAAGCCTCAAAGTTGCATCTCTATTTTTTTTTGTTTTTTTCTTTACGGGAAAAGTGCCTCATACTCCATTTTTACTGTACAATAACATGACTTTGGCCCATAAGTTCTGGCAATACTTGGTACAGGTGACTTCAGGACCACCCTGGCTACTTCCACAGTCATTATCAAACAATTTTACTGTATAATTTTGGAGAAATTAAGCCTCAAAGTTGCATCTCTAGTTTTTTTTGTTTTTTTTCTTTACGGGAAAAGTGCCTCAAACTCCATTTTTACTGTACAGTAACATGACTTTGGCCCATAAGTTCTGGCAATACTTTGGTACAGGTGACTTCAGGACCACCCTGGCTACTTCCACAGTCATTATCAAACAATTTTACTGTATAATTTTGGAGAAATTAAGCCTCAAAGTTGCATCTCTAGTTTTTTTGTTTTTTTCTTTACGGGAAAAGTGCCTCATACTCCATTTTTACTGTACAGTAACATGACTTTGGCCCATAAGTTCTGGCAATACTTGGTACAGGTGACTTTCAGGACCACCTGGCTACTTCCACAGTCATTATCAAACAATTTTACTGTATAATTTTGGAGAAATTAAGCCTCAAAGTTGCATCTCAGTTTTTTTTTAAACAGGAAAAATGCCTTATACTCCATTTTTACTGTACAATAACATAACTTTGGCCCATAAGTTCTGGCAATACTTGGTACAGGTGACTTCAGGACCACCCTGGCTACTTCCACAGTCATTATCAAACAATTTTACTGTATCATTTTGGAGAAATTAAACCTCAAAGTTTGCATCTCAGTTTTTTTTAAACAGGAAAAATGCCTTATGCTCCATTTTTACAGTACAGTAACATGACTTTGGCCCATAAGTTCTGGCAATACTTGGTACAGGTGACTTCAGGACCACCCTGGCTACTTCCACAGTCATTATCAAACAATTTTACTGTATCATTTTGGAGAAATTAAACCTCAAAGTTGCATCTCAGTTTTTTTTAAAAAGGAAAAGTGCCTCATACTCCATTTTTACTGTACAATAACATGACTTTGGCCCATAAGTTCTGGCAATACTTGGTACAGGTGACTTCAGGACCACCCTGGCTACTTCCACAGTCATTATCAAACAATTTTACTGTATCATTTTGGGGAAATTAAACCTCAAAGTTGCATCTCTAGTTTTTTTGTTTTTTTCTTTACGGGAAAAGAGCCTTATACTCCATTTTTACTGTACAGTAACATGACTTTGGCCCATAAGTTCTGGCAATACTTGGTTAAGGTGACTTCAGGACCACCCTGGCTACTTCCACAGTCATTATCAAACAATTTTACTGTATATAATTTTGGAGAAATTAAGCCTCAAAGTTGCATCTCAGTTTTTTTTAAACAGGAAAAAATGCCTTATACTCCATTTTTACTGTACAATTAACATAACTTTGGCCCCATAAGTTCTGGCAATACTTGGTACATGTGACTTCAGGACCACCCTGGCTACTTCCACAGTCATTATCAAACAATTTTACTGTATCATTTTGGAGAAATTAAACCTCAAAGTTGCATCTCTAGTTTTTTGTTTTTTTGTTTTTTTCTTTACGGGAAAAAGTTGCCTCATTACTCCATTTTTAACTGTACAGTAACATGACTTTGGCCCATAAGTTCTGGCAATACTTGGTACAGGTGACTTCAGGACCACCCTGGCTACTTCCTCAGTCATTAATCAACAATTTTACTGTATAGTTTTGGAGAATTAAACCTCAAAGTTGCATCTCAGTTTTTTTTTTTAACAGGAAAAGTGCCTCATACTCCATTTTTTACTGTACAATAACATGACTTTGGCCCATAAGTTCTGGCAATACTTGGTACAGGTGACTTCAGGACCACCCTGGCTACTTCCACAGTCATTATCAAACAATTTTACTGTATAATTTTGGAGAAATTAAGCCTCAAATTTGCATCTCTAGTTTTTTTCTTTACAGGAAAAGTGCCTCATATTCCATTTTTACTGTACAGTAACATGACTTTGGCCCATAAGTTCTGACAATACTTGCTACAGCTGACTTTCGGAGCACACTGGCTACTTCCTCAGTCATTATCACACAGTTTTTTACTCACTCACTTTGGAGAATCATGTCTTGTAGAACCATATCATAAATCCCTGATATTGTAATAACCCCAATAATGTAATAAAAAATTCACTTGAGTGGACTGAAAATGTAATAAATTATAATGTAATAACTTCCAATAATGTAATAAAGTATTACTGTTCATTATCAGGTTAGCCTTCCATTCGAAGGGACCCACCTGATCATGTAATACTCCAATAATGTAATAATTTAACAGTAGATGACCCATTAGGCCTACTTGGTTTTAAGTGGTGGACATGCATACATTATTCGGATATGCACTTTAGTACATTATTGGGAAGTTATTACATTATCAGGTTTTTATTACATTTTCAATCCACTCACTTGACATTTTTTATTACATTATTGGGTTCTACAAGCCTCAAAGTTTTCTTTCAGCTCAGACTAATGTCTAATACTCTTAAACATCAACAAACCTCCATGTGACAGTCATATGTTGGAATAAATCACAATCACAAGAACATAGATGTTTAAGTTTAAAGTTTAAAGTGAATATAAAATACAGATATCAGATCAACATAGTCTGTGATTATTTATGAAGATGGTCTACTCTATTTTCATATACAATATCTTTACTTTTTACAGGATCGAAAGACCAAACAAATCAGTGGACAGAAATAACATGACTGAGGCCTTATTTTTATCCTTATTAGTCCTTATTCTACACGCAAGTGCATCTTGGGAGAGCCTGTTATTGATGCCGGCATACACAGATAATCCTTACAGATTACGTCGTTGCACATTCACACACTTCCGATCTCCACCTGACTATCAGGATCGTTCTCTATCAATCCAACATAAAAATCTCTCTCTCTCTCTCACACACACACACACACACACAACACACACACACACACACACACACACACACACACACACACACACACACACACACACACACACACACAATTGTGTTGAGTGTGTAACCTGGGTGCCTCAGATGTCTCAGATTCTGTCAGTGTCAACCTCCAGAAAAGTAATCAAAGTTTCAGTGTTGTGCCATTTTTTATGTCAAAACATAAAGTCAAATTTAAAAGATGGCTGTTGTGAGGCTTTCTGATCCCTTTCTCTTCCACTGATCGAAGGTGATGTTTTTAAATCCTGGCAAATGTCACAATTCCAGTCACCAGCCTTTGCCTGCTGAAGTGTTGCCGAGTCCATGTTAAGGCACTCCACATGGAACCACCGAAAACATGTGTCACACTGTATCTGTAAAAGGCATTCAAGTATAAATGTTAATTTTCAATCATGATAGATATAAGATAATGAAATTCTACTTTAAGTTTTATTTGTTATTTGCTAGTTTCATTGTTCAAAGACACAATAACAATACATTTTGTCATCTTGGTTATAGCTTCACAGCCTGGTATTTAGGTTGTTGTGTTACACGATTTCAGTGTGTAGAAATACATGTAATGTAACACAATACATAATGGATGTAAAAGATATTGCAAGTTTGACCTTATCATTGCTTAGCATTATTCATGAAAAATTACTAATTCACATAACAATACATTTTTTAACACCGGCCTTTGAAGTTATTTTTGATTATTCTCCAGATCTCAATTTAATGAACACTCCTTTTCCTGAAAATCATGATTATCATTCTGGCTAAGGGGTGAAACTCATGTCTTTTTCTTGTCACTTGTCATTATTCTCTGTCCTTGTTGCTTCCATCCACTTTAAAGGGATAGTAGCATTATTTAAAAGTAGGGTTGTATGCTTTACAAATATCCCCTAAGTACTTCAATTGCAGTAGAAGACTCTATGAAATCCTCCTGTTACAGTAGCAAGTGAACAACAATGAACAGCGTCATGGACTCTTCACACGAGAGCAGCACACGTCTCGAGATCTATTATATACTGTACATCCACGGTCCAGATGCATCACTGTGAAACTGTACAGAATTACTGAAATTATTGTTTATACTTAGACAACTGTTTGCGACTGTTGATGCGGTCTGGGAAATTAAAGGGGGATTAGAATATGTTGGCGGTTCTAGTGTTAAGAGAATAAAAGGAAAAGGTCAGATCTAACTGCACCCTGGCACTGTTCGGGAGATTACATAGATGTATGTATCATATTACACTTGTCCAGTAGCTAAACTTTTTTTTTTTTTTAAGCCAGAATAAGGCATTTCACTAATTACAATAGCTAGGCCTATAACCTACAATGTGCATGTGTCGTGAGCTAACCACGTGTGTCAGTTGACCCAAGGTGATAGGACTATTTAGCCAATTAAAAAATATTTGTGATGACGCCCTTTATTTAAGCCACATAATTATAATTGAAAAAAATGTAGACAATAAATGCAGTGTCTTTTACCCACATAACATTGGAAATTATTTGAAAGCCCCACTTACCCTTTTTTTGCAGCCATTCTTGCAATCAAGTGGAGATCCAGTGAACGTCGTCGTGGAGGTGTCAATTAACAGGGCATGTCATTTGCGCATGCGGTGATGCGTTGGATCGTTACCAAATAACTATTGTGAATTGATACGTTTATATCGATTTAGTTGTTGAAAACAAGCTCCAGATACAACTTTGAGGATTAATTTATCCAAAATGATACAGTAAAAATGTTTAATAATGACTGAGGAAGTAGCCAGGGTAGTCCTGAAGTCACCTGTACCAAGTATTGCCAGAACTTATGGGCCAAAGTCATGTTATTGTACAGTAAAAATGGAGTATGAGGCACTTTTCCTGTTAAAAAAAAACTGAGATGCAACTTTGAGGTTTAATTTCTCCAAAATGATACAGTAAAATTGTTTGATAATGACTGAGGAAGTAGCCAGGGTGGTCCTGAAGTCACCTGTACCAAGTATTGCCAGAACTTATGGGCCAAAGTCATGTTATTGTACAGTAAAAATGGAGTATAAGGCATTTTTCCCGTAAAAAAAAAAAAAAAAAAAAATAGAGATGCAACTTTGAGGCTTAATTTCTCCAAAATTATACAGTAAAATTGTTTGATAATGACTGTGGAAGTAGCCAGGGTGGTCCTGAAGTCACCTGTACCAAGTATTGCCAGAACTTATGGGCCAAAGTCATGTTACTGTACAGTAAAAATGGAGTATGGAGGCAACTTTTCCCGTAAAGAAAAAAAAACAAAAAAACTAGAGATGCAACTTTGAGGTTTAATTTCTCCAAAACTATACAGTAAAATTGTTTGATAATGACTGAGGAAGTAGCCAGGGTGGTCCTGAAGTCACCTGTACCAAGTATTGCCAGAACTTATGGGCCAAAGTTATGTTATTGTACAGTAAAAAATGGAGTATGAGGCAATTTTCCTGTTTAAAAAAAACTGAGATGCAACTTTGAGGTTTAATTTCTCCAAAATGATACAGTAAAATTGTTTGATAATGACTGTGGAAGTAGCCAGGGTGGTCCTGAAGTCACCTGTACCAAGTATTGCCAGAACTTATGGGCCAAAGTCATGTTACTGTACAGTAAAAATGGAGTATAAGGCATTTTTTCCTGTTTAAAAAAAAATGAGATGCAACTTTGAGGCTTAATTTCTCCAAAATGGTACAGTAAAATTGTTTGATAATGACTGTGGAAGTAGCCAGGGTTGGTCCTGAAGTCACCTGTACCAAGTATTGCCAGAACTTATGGGCCAAAGTCATGTTACTGTACAGTAAAAATGGAGTATAAGGCATTTTTCCTGTTTAAAAAAAACCGAGATGCAATTTGAGGTTTAATTTCTCCAAAATGATACAGTAAAATTGTTTGATAATGACTGTGGAAGTAGCCAGGGTGGTCCTGAAGTCACCTGTACCAAGTATTGCCAGAACTTATGGGCCAAAGTCATGTTACTGTACAGTAAAAAATGGAGTAGAGGCACTTTTCCCGTAAAAAAAAAAAAAAAAAAATAGAGATGCAACTTTGAGGCTTAATTTCTCAAAAATTATACAGTAAATTGTTTGATAATGACTGTGGAAGTAGCCAGGGTGGTCCTGAAGTCACCTGTACCAAGTATTGCCAGAACTTATGGGCCAAAGTCATGTTACTGTACAGTAAAAATGGAGTATGAGGCACTTTTCCCGTAAAGAAAAAAACAAAAAAACTAGAGATGCAACTTTGAGGTTTAATTTCTCCAAAACTATACAGTAAAATTGTTTTTGATAATGACTGAGGAAGTAGCCACGGTGGTCCTGAAGTCACCTGTACCAAGTATTGCCAGAACTTATGGGCCAAAGTCATGTTTACTGTACAGTAAAAATGGAGTATAAGGCATTTTTCCTGTTTAAAAAAAAACTGAGATGCAACTTTGAGGCTTAATTTCTCCAAAATTATACAGTAAAATTGTTTGATAATGACTGTGGAAGTAGCCAGGGTGGTCCTGAAGTCACCTGTACCAAGTATTGCCAGAACTTATGGGCCAAAGTCATGTTATTGTACAGTAAAAAAGGAGTATGAGGCACTTTTCCCGTAAAGAAAAAAACAAAAAACTAGAGATGCAACTTTGAGGTTTAATTTCCCCAAAATGGTACAGTAAAATTGTTTTGATAATGACTGTGGAAGTAGCCAGGGTGGTCCTGAAGTCACCTGTTACCCAAGTATTGCCAGAACTTATGGGCCAAAGTCATGTTACTGTACAGTAAAAAATGGAGTATGAGGCACTTTTTCCGTAAAGAAAAAAACAAAAAAACTAGAGATGCAACTTTGAGGCTTAATTTCTCCAAAATTATACAGTAAAAATTGTTTGATAATGACTGAGGAAGCAGCCAGGGTGGTCCTGAATCACCTGTACCAAGTATTGCCAGAACTTATGGGCCAAAGTCATGTTATTGTACAGTAAAAATGGAGTATGAGGCACTTTTCCCGTAAAGAAAAAAACAAAAAAACTAGAGATGCAACATTGAGGTTTAAATTTCTCCAAAACTATACAGTAAAATTGTTTTGATAATGACTGAGGAAGTAGCCACGGTGGTCCTGAAGTCACCTGTACCAAGTATTGCCAGAACTTATGGGCCAAAGTCATGTTACTGTACAGTAAAAATGGAGTATAAGGCATTTTTCCTGTTTTAAAAAAAACTGAGAGATGCAAACTTTGAGGCTTAATTTCTCCCAAAATGGTACAGTAAAATTGTTTGATAATGACTGTGGAAGTAGCCAGGGTGGTCCTGAAGTCACCTGTACCAAGTATTGCCAGAACTTATGGGCCAAAGTCATGTTACTGTACAGTAAAAATGGAGTATAAGGCATTTTTCCTGTTTAAAAAAAAACTGAGATGCAACTTTGAGGCTTAATTTCTCCAAAATTATACAGTAAAATTGTTTGATAATGACTGTGGAAGTAGCCAGGGTGGTCCTGAAGTCACCTGTACCAAGTATTGCCAGAACTTATGGGCCAAAGTCATGTTATTGTACAGTAAAAATGGAGTATGAGGCACTTTTCCCGTAAAGAAAAAAACAAAAAACTAGAGATGCAACTTTGAGGTTTAATTTCCCCAAAATGGTACAGTAAAATTGTTTGATAAATGACTGTGGAAGTAGCCAGGGTGGTCCTGAAGTCACCTGTACCAAGTATTGCCAGAACTTATGGGCCAAAGTCATGTTACTGTACAGTTAAAAATGGAGATGAGGCACTTTTCCCGTAAAGAAAAAAACAAAAAAACTAGAGAATGCAACTTTGAGGCTTAATTTCTCCAAAATTATACAGTTAAAATTGTTTGATAATGACTGAGAAGCAGCCAGGGTGGTCCTGAAGTCACCTGTACCAAGTATTGCCAGAACTTATGGCCAAAGTCATGTTATTGTACAGTAAAAAAATGGAGTATGAGGCACTTTTCCCGTAAAGAAAAAAACAAAAAACTAGAGATGCAACTTTGAGGTTTAATTTACAAGTACAGTAAAATTTGATTAATGACTGTGGAAGTAGCCAGGGTGGTCCTGAAGTCACCTGTACCAAGTATTGCCAGAACTTATGGGCCAAAAGTCATGTTACTGTACAGTAAAAATGGAGTATGAGGCACTTTTCCCGTAAAGAAAAAAACAAAAAACTAGAGATGCAACTTTGAGGCTTAATTTCTCCAAAATTATAGTAAAATTGTTTGATAAATGACTGAGAAGTAGCCAGGGTGGTCCTGAAGTCACCTGTACCAAGTATTGCCAGAACTTATGGGCCAAAGTCATGTTTATTGTACAGTAAAAATGGAGTATAAGGCATTTTTCCTGTGTAAAAAAAACTGAGATGCAACTTTGAGGCTTAATTTCTCCAAAATGATACAGTAAAATTGTTTGATAATGACTGAGGAAGTAGCCAGGGTGGTCCTGAAGTCACGTTAACCAAGTATTGCCAGAACTTATGGGCCAAAGTCATGTTACTGTACAGTAAAAATGGAGTATGAGGCACTTTTCCCGTAAAAAAAAAAAAAAAAAAAATAGAGATGCAACTTTGAGGCTTAATTTCTCCAAAATTATACAGTAAAATTGTTTGATAATGACTGTGGAAGTAGCCAGGGTGGTCCTGAAGTCACCTGTACCAAGTATTGCCAGAACTTATGGGCCAAAGTCATGTTACTGTACAGTAAAAATGGAGTATGAGGCACTTTTCCCGTAAAGAAAAAAAAACAAAAAAACTAGAGATGCAACTTTGAGGTTTAATTTCTCCAAAATTATACAGTAAAATTGTTTGATAATGACTGAGGAAGTAGCCAGGGTGGTCCTGAAGTCACCTGTACCAAGTATTGCCAGAACTTATGGGCCAAAGTTATGTTATTGTACAGTAAAAATGGAGTATGAGGCACTTTTCCTGTTTAAAAAAACCGGAGATGCAACTTTGAGGTTTAATTTCTCCAAAATGATACAGTAAAATTGTTTGATAATGACTGTGGAAGTAGCCAGGGTGGTCCTGAAGTCACCTGTACCAAGTATTGCCAGAACTTATGGGCCAAAGTCATGTTACTGTACAGTAAAAATGGAGTATAAGGCATTTTTCCTGTTTAAAAAAAAATGAGATGCAAATTTGAGGCTTAATTTCTCCAAAATTATACAGTAAAATTGTTTGATAATGACTGTGGAAGTAGCCAGGGTGGTCCTGAAGTCACCTGTACCAAGTATTGCCAGAACTTATTGGCCAAAGTCATGTTATTGTACAGTAAAAATGGAGTATGAGGCACTTTTCCCGTAAAGAAAAAAACAAAAAAACTAGAGATGCAACTTTGAGGTTTAATTTCCCCAAAATGGTACAGTAAAATTGTTTGATAATGACTGTGGAAGTAGCCAGGGTGGTCCTGAAGTCACCTGTACCAAGTATTGCCAGAACTTATGGGCCAAAGTCATGTTATTGTACAGTAAAAATGGAGTGTAAGGCATTTTTCCTGTTTAAAAAAAACTGAGATGCAACTTTGAGGCTTAATTTCTCCAAAATGATACAGTAAAATTGTTTGATAATGACTGAGGAAGTAGCCAGGGTGGTCCTGAAGTCACGTTAACCAAGTATTGCCAGAACTTATGGGCCAAAGTCATGTTACTGTACAGTAAAAATGGAGTATAAGGCTCTTTTCCTGTTTAAAATTCATAAGGCCCTGTTAGGTAGGTACACGGGAACACACACACACACACGGGAACACACGCGCGCGCGCGCACACACACACACACACACGGGAACACACACACCTTGCCTTTGTATTATCCGCGTCTTACTTTGAAAACCGGAAGTCATCTCGCTTGGTTCTGAACTAGCGTTAGCTTCGTCAGTGGACTCGGAGAATTTACCGTAAGTTCTATGATACGGGCGCAGTTCAAATGTTTGTGCGGCTGGCTTGACTCCGCGAGGAAGAACGACGGCTCACTTGACCGCAGTCAAATAAGGGGATTTAAAAATATATATGTTTTGTTGCTTCGCTTCCTGTTTGTCCAGACCAAAGCCTCCTCGGCGCGCGGATTCCCAGCGGTAATGACCTACTTCTGTGCCAAAATGACCTAAAACTACGACCAAGTTTCACGCATAGTACTTACAAACACTTTTACGCACCTTTGATGTAACTGGTCATCCTTTGGCATTTTACGCATCTTTACGCACGGGGAGACTCCGTCATCAGCGGCGTTTTAACTGGACCTGAAGACTGTCCTCGAGCTTTTGTTAAAGAGTTAACTTTCCCTGCGCCTTTCGGTCCAGGTCCGAGCGCAAAGAGGAGCGATATTACGCATCAGGCGGCAGCGGCACGCAGAGAAATGGCACCGTAACGTGCCGGCTGCCGCGGATGGAGGAGAGGAAATCCGCAAGTCCGGCGCCAAAAATGCCAAACAAGGCGTCCAGGAGTTAAATGTTTCACGAGACCGGTCCAGAAACACGTCTGCATCTTCACTGTGACAGGAGTTTCTGTCTCCGTGGGCGACGGCAGAACTGTTCAAGTGTCACCGGAAAGAAAACACCAACTGACATTTCAGTTCACACGATAAGGTTTCACATTACTATTTAGACAGAGATATTAAAATAATTCTGCAGCTGCAATCACAAGCGCTGAGCCTCCATGCTCCCTATGTGGAGTTAAGCCAGTGGTGCGTTTGCGCCTCCCTCAGGAGGAAACCGACTCAACTCGACGCAGGGAGAAAACTGTCTCTGTCTCTGTACCGTCACAGGGTAAACATCACCGTGTCGGTCCGGACAGTGTTTAAAAAGATGCATATCGCACAATATCTGACGAAAACACACTCACACAGTCGATGCAGATAATAAAGTGTAATGTATTGTCTACAGCGCTGGCGAGCAGCGACTTGCACCGGCTCCCTCAGCCTGTCATCCAGACCGGCGAAGCCTTTATGTCGGTAAAATGACGCCTTCTCTCGAAGACAGATCATCACCGTGCAAACGCTGTGACACGCGCTAAAACATCTGCCGATGTCAAAGCAGAAGGCTGCACAAGGTGGGAAAATGTTGCTTTGAACTCTCGGTATGTGAAAAGAAAACTCCGTGCAGTGGATTTAATTCGGTTTGAGCCACATTTTACGCGTGACAGACACTCTTCGGTAAGAGCACGGTGGCATTTCAAGGTAAAATGCAACACTACAGTACAAGAGCTGATCTGGTTACACGTCTCTTGCATTTTAAAAACACCGCATTATGATGGAAAGAGCGCGGCTTTGTGCAGCCTGACAGCTGACATGCCGGTAAAGCTCTAAGGGGAGATGGATTTCTGTACAAGCACGAAAGAAAAAAAACCCCAAACCCAAACAAATAAAACCTCCCACACACACAAACACACACCTCCGCTCCGTCTGTCCCAACTCACCTGGACGGTGGTTGCATGTCAGTGGCGACACATAACCGCTGGCTCCGCAAACACGCTGTCACACTGAGTGCAGTATAAAAAAAATATCAATGCAGGTCCAGATAGGATCCGAGGGTCCAAAGTGAGCAAAGCAACAACTTCCACGAGTTGAAAAAAAAGAAGAAAAAAAAAAGAAATAAGTCAAAAGTGAGATAAATCCCAAAGCTGAAGTTCTCTGAAGGGAGGAACTGTTGAATAATCCGAGTGTAGCCCACGGTAAACAACTCCAACTGGCTCTTTGTCTGCACAAGAAGTCTCTCCTTCCTTTCTCTCTCTCTGTCTCTCTCTGTGTGAGACTGGCTCTCTACTCTACAATAGGTATCTAGTGTGTGATACTGCAGGAGCTCCTCCTCCAAACATAGGCCGACCTACTGGGTGGGGTTTTACTGGGTGACTTCACTGGCCCCAGTGTCTGACACCCAGAGAAATAAAAAGTGAGCAAAACAGAGGTAGCAACAACAAAAAACAACAAAAATGTAACTGCTCATTGGTAACACTCATTGTCTTTCACTGTCTCTGCACTGTATGTCTTACACATTACCTCTGTCTATACAGCTGTCTTCCAGCTGCATGCTACATCTCTAACCAGATACTGAGCAAGTGTGATATGTGATACGACAGAACAGTGACAGGATCAAAGGTACTCGACTTGAAGATGTCTCAAAGACACTAAATTTACTTGACTTTAAGGTATGATAAAGAGAAATCCTGTAATCAATCTGTGATGTTCAGACTCTGTAGTGGTGATCCAGGTCCACCTGGACTCATGACTTCTCTAATAGCAAAGTAATATTCTGCTCAGCTGAGTCATAATGTGAAACTAAAGTACCAACAAATCATTGATGGATCATTTTATTTTCTCCTTGTAACTCTCCAGAGTTGCAGGTGCACATCTCGTCAAGCATACTCTGTTCATTCATCATTTTCTTGTCGGGACAAAATGCTAACGTGCAACACTGCTTCAGTTCAAGTCATCAAATCCATCAACATTATCTAATTTGTTTTCACAATGACGCCAGCCTCCACTGAACACAGGTTTCACTGGTAATTTCACTACAATACAGACTTTGGTAGATTTACAGATTGTCTTTGAACCCACCGTTCTACTCATGCGCCACCTGAGAAAACTGTGAGCGTGTGTTGTGATATTGAGACATTTGTAATTTTGGATGAAACTGACGCCTACACTTGTACTATGACTGTTGGCATGAAAGTAGAACCCAGTATGAGCTACTACTGCAGATATGAATCATCCTAAGAGCTCTGCTGATGCCACATTTATGTTTCTACGTACATAAAAGACTCTCATGGCTCTGAAAAAGGGATTTCTGACAGAATACAGTGACCTCTGCTGGCTGCACTTTCGGTGTGTACTGTAGTCCATGCATCTCTGTGTGTAATGACTTAAAACTACAAAACAACAATTATTATGTAGGTAATATAGTGTAAAAATTTGTGTTTGAAGGCTTATATAGTGAAGGAGAACATAGAACGTGTAGGCCCTCCATTATAATCAAAAGTGTACATTTCATTTATGATATAATCTGTTTAACTCTTACTGTGTCATATCATTATAACATTTGACTGCCCTTTACTTGAACTCCTGTTTCTCTTAATGAACTTACACCATATAACCCAGATTTAGATGTGAGTGCATGGCCCCTCTGTGAACTTTAGTCCTGTACTAAAACCCCCCATGAGTGTAGTTGGGCCCAGGAGCAGAGCACAGAGAGCTACAGAGAGAAAGGAGTCGCTCAGCCATGTTTTTTGCTGTCCGGTTGCAGGAGGGGCGCTTGTGCCATGAATTATGGGTAGAAAAACTAAAGGGGCCCGCTGTCATATCAGCCTGGACCCCAGGAAGACTAGCGGTGCTCTAGAGCGCAGCTAATCGGGATCCGAACAAATAAAACAAATAAATGCATGGAGGGTTTTGCACATGAACGGGTAGAGGAGGATTGTGAGGAGGAGTGGAGATAAGGAGGACCTGCACAGTTTGCCATTTGGAGAAATAGTGGAAAGGATTAACGGTACGAATGGTGGAGGGGGAAGAGAGCAAGAGGAGAAATATGCAAAGTAATGTAATAAAACATGTTATGCCCATTGTCATCTGGCCGGGGACTACAGCAAGATATTAGCCATGCTGGCTAAAGCTGCCCTTTTTACTGTATTTGATGCAGTTGATTAATTGGGACTGTCCACGTACAATAAAACAATAAAAGTAAAAAAAGTAAAGTCCAATGTTTGATGTAAAAAGTAGAAATGGTGTGGGAAAGGAGGGTGAAGTCAGTCATGCTGTGCTGTGTGTCAGGGCCCTGTCCTCCTTGTGTACGACTCAGGTTTTATTGACTGTAATGTGAATAAAACTCTACTGCATTGAACTTCAACTCTCTTCAGTGATTGATTTGAAGACTATTTTATATTGGCGTATTAAAATACTGTTAAAGAGGCAAAAGACTGAACTTAATCTCCAGCCCAGTCCGGGTTTGAAGACACATCAATATTATGAAACTTCATATAACCATGGTGTGTGAATTTCATTAAACTTGAAACCTTTCAGTGAACTACACTTTCCACCTTGTAGCCTGTTAAGAGGTATAAGACTAGTGTGTGTAGTGTGTAGCTAATTTGCATTTATGTCCTGTAAGACGCCAACTAGAAGAGGCAATGTCAGTCAAAGCCTCCGGCTGCCAGTTAAAACAGGGGAATGTACCAGAAGAGCACCCGGTTGGGGTGGGAGTGGAGTCCACTGTGGGAGTAGTAGGGAGATCGGCGGGCATGATAAGAGTGTGTAGGAGAGAGGGAGGGGGCCTGGAAGGATACCACTAGAGAGGAGAATAACCTCAGATGTGAGGATAGAAGCCAAGCGTGACACCTGTACAGAAGAAGTGGCTGTTCAGCGAAACTAGAAGAGATCAAAGACAGAGTGGATTATGTCTGTGGTTTTTTTTTCTTCCTACTTTTTCTTTGGGGCACTGCATTAAATCCTCCAACTCTCTGGACTGTGGCCCAATCCCAATTCTCCTCCCTTATATTAATATGATATTAACCTTATGTTATATTAACCTTACCCCTTGGTTTCACGTGCACTTGCTTGATAGATTCCCCTCACTGACGAAGGGATAGTGTTGAGGGGTAGGGAATTTTACCTACAAATTGGGACACCACTTCATGCAAATTAGCGTAACAGACGTCTTCACCTACGTCATGCATATTGTCGACGTACGCTTCTTGCCCTCATTTCAAAAATGCCAGCTCCAGGGGCGGTGCGTGGCGCAGTGGTTGGAGCGGCCGCCCCGTGTCGAGGCTGCAGTCCTCGACGCGGGCGTCCCCGGTTCGGGTCCCGCGTCGGGCAGCCCTTTCCTGCATGTCATTCCCCCTCTCTCTGCTTCCCCCTTTCCTGTCTATCTCACTGTGCTATCAAATAAATTCCAGCTCCAGTGGTGGCGTTACCGATTTCCTTGGCTGTTTTTATTCTTCTTCGTCTGACAAATCGTCGATCAAAAACAAAAATTGCCAGGCAGTGTCATCAGCTGTTGTTGCTGCTGTTACATGCACATGTTTTTATTCCCATTAAGAACTTAAAAATTCCTTGTGGACATGTCGAAATTTGATTAAATGTCATGAATATAGATACAAAGTTTATGAAACAAATGCAGATGGAATGTGAGTTGCGATCATGTTTTATGTAAATCCCGCTACGTATTCCAGCTGTTCAAAGACACAGCGGGAGTAAAGGAGTAAAAAAAAAGAAAAAAAGATGCAGGTGTGTAGGCGGACAGACCGGCGTCACACAAAGTGTCATGATCTCGCAGAACTGTTTGGAGCGCTGCCGTTCACAAACCACCGGTGACAGGTCTCCTCCAGTGTCTGTAGTATTTAATACTCTTAACCACCACCCTGTATAATTTGTGTAATATTCACCAACTTAACTTGGCTCGCTGCGTATGGCTCAGTGGTTTCCAGGACTCCTGTGTGCAGCCCTCGATTTTCTTCCCCTCAATTTCGTAGTGTGCATCTCACGGCCCTTCAGATTAAGTGGGGAAAAACCAAAACCAAGTGATTCACACTGCTGTGGTTTGGATTACTGTAGTTCAATCTAAGCAGAAAAAAAATTGGTTGCAGACCCAAGACTTGACTTGAGTTACTACGTGATCAGGGTCAGGTGTCAGGTCTGTCACCATTAAAAGCACACATACACATGATTAAACCTTAATCATGTGTGTTTTTAATGTAAAGGTCAGGGAATGACCGGCATCGACTGTCACAGGGAAACTACGGTCATCTAACAATCACTTCTTCGTGTTAAAGTGCGACGCTTTGCTCACCCATTCAACCTTCCCGACTTTGTGGCTTTATAATCACATCCCTGTCTCACTTCCTCTTCAGGCCAGGACTGACTAGTTTTTTGTTTACTACTAGAATTTCTGTCTGCATGTCAACATGACGGCTTGGTTTATAATCAAAGGGAACACTGATATCAAAAAGCCACTGATGCACAAGATGAACGTGTGCACAGGGAAACACAGCACATCATGTGAAGAAAGACAAAAGTCCCGAGTGATAACAAATCATTTCTCCTGCTGCACCTGCTTCCTGACAGGATATGATACAGGTTTATGTTAATGATATGATATTCCACTTACAGGGTATGATTCCTGCAGTCAAACAGACCTCACATCCTGCTGGTGGTGCTGGCTTTGTGATGATGAGGCAGAGGAGGCGAGTGGGGGTCCGACAAGGAGTAGAAACCCCCCCGAGCTCGAGTTCAGCCATCGGTGCCTGGAGGCAGCAGGATGGTTGGATCCACACGACTCTGACAGCTGCACACACACACACACACAGTCACACAGACAAAAATGTGAAAACGCACATACACGGATCAATACAGACAGACAAAAGAGTGAGACAATCAATGTTATTTACATGTGATCAATACTAATCAATTGCTCAGAGTGTGGGAACATTTGTGTGAATGCCTTTAATATCTGCCCTGGTTAATGTTCATGTTAACGTGGGTTTTCTCTCTTGTGTTTTTTTTTATCTCACGTTTTGTGCATCAGTTAGGATGATGAGCAGTGGTGATAAAATTCATATTCAACAACGTCGTTTCCCCACAAAACATCAAGGAATGTATTAATTACTGCTCAGTTGTGACTGGTCATGATGTATGTTGAGGTAAATGGGAATCTAACTGGAAATGACAAATACAAACTGGATCAATATAGCTGCTAGACAATGCCAGAAATATGCGAGCGAGCACCCGCACCCAGGTGGAATAAAATACCACATTTCACCACTCCTGGAGAGTCCTGCTGATTCACCTGACCCCCACGCAGACGCTTCCACTTTCCAATCACTCAAAGTTGCGTCACAACCAGTAACTTCACAACTTCTGCAGTGAGAGTAAAAAGGGAAACAAGCAACTGGGTTTTTTTTCTTCTGGATGATTCATTTTATACAACTGCATTTAAATGTTTCCCGCTTTAGACTGATCCTTGCGGTCACTCGTGCTCCCTTTTGCAAATTTGCTTAAAACAGTCAAATAATTGTTGGAACCTTGATACCAGTAAGCCATCGAAACCTAACAGAGTTTTATAACATCATTCAGCGGCCCCCGGGGAACTGGAGGGTAATTACAGATTACACACTACGGTAGACGTCATTTAACCTAATTGAGCGTAAAGAGCTGTAAATTAGACTTCAGTGCCAACGTTAACAGTTGGTGAGTGAACAACCAACTAATGGTCATAGGTAAATGTTCTGACGAAACGTTTGGTAACAAATACTTAGATTTTATAGCAGCAGTCTGTTCTATTTGCTCCTTATTGAGAATCAAGACATTTCACTGCACTAAATGTGTAAAATACAGATGAAAATGTATCAAGGACATGAGTCTGTTGCCTCAAGATGAGTGGTGTTGCTGTTGACACAGTGGTAAAACCCAATGAAGTGGTAAATAGGTTGCTGAGCATGCCATTTACTGAGACTCATTTACATCCAGCTTATAAAGAGAGGACAATATTAGTAAGGCATTTGTTTTTGTGCTCTGAAACACCTGCGTTTTGGTTCGATCGATTCATTTTCACCAGTCATCAGTGAAGTAAAAGCTAAGAAAGATCATGAGACGACAATGAGAGAGAGTGAGGAACTGATTTGTGTGTGAAACGACACAATTCCCGCAGGCTTCCTCCTCCTCCTCCTCTTACTCACTCTTCTCTAACATTTTGAATTCATGCTATGAAAGCAACCATGATATCATCCACTATACAAATATCTGAGCTTAAACCCCACTCAACACCCACCACATCCTCTGAAACATTCCTTGACTGCTGTGTGTACAGTGTGAGCTGTAACTCCAGCAGGATGCACCAGAGACCAACACCCTGAAACGTGGGAGTAACCAAGTCAAGTCCCAGTGACTCAGGGAACCTTCTTCATCCATGAATTCACAGTAGCCTCCGAGGAAAAACAACAAAAGAAACAGATGAAACTAATTAATCTGATGAAAAACAGTCCTCTGTACCGAACTGTTACCACCACCACGTCATGAATATAATACAAGTATAACAAAGTGAAACTGCTTTGCTGATGAAGAAGATGGTCAAAATGTTTCTCATCAGTCAATTACTGTAGTTGAACAAAAGGGAAATTGATCAATCATTCTGATTCAAGTTCTTCCAATATGAATATTCACTGGGTTTTTTGAAAGTGAAATATTTCCCTTGATTTGGGATTTTTGGTTTTAAGACATCACCTTTACATCTGGAAGATTATTCTGAGTATTATTATTCGTATACTGTTTTTATGTACTACTGCACTATGTTGTGGCTAGTGATATGTTGATGTTTTTGGTGCAGTGCAGTCTTCTCTCTGTTATGTTTGTAAAGCCTGCTGCAAATTCAATTTCCCTCGGCATATAAATAAAACTGAACTGAACTGAACATTAATATGGATGTTTTTTTGTTTTGTTTTGTTTTTTACCCATTTCTGGCCAAGCAATCACTTTATCAAGCATGATTTAATTTTAATTGGCATATTAATAAATAATGAAAATAACTGTGAGCCACATCCATGGAGTGACTTAATCTGAATTATGTTGATCTAAGTGACATTTAAGTGAATCTCTGCTAAAGAAAAAAGTGTGTATGTGTAAGTGTGTGTACACATAACATGCAGTGTTAAATAGATACTATTAGTCATTTAGTGTAAATGGAAAAGTCAATCAGTTCCCATGCAGTGAAGCGTGCCCCCCCCCCTCCCCACAAAGACAATACTGACCACCTGGACCAATAATGTGTGTGCATGTGTGTGTGTGTGTGTGTGTGTGTAGTACGCCTGTCATAGTATTGACCAGTTGTAATGTGAGAGGTCAAGACACAATAGCACTGTGACTCTGAAGAGCTAACACCATGCTGAGAGACATCACAACTATGTGTCACAACACACAGAAATACACACACACACACACACACACAGAATGTGCTCCCTGTTCTTCCCTGATGTGGATATTGTGCATGGACGTTACAGATTTACACCCACTGCTCTCATTCTTCACGGTTTCACTGATAAGTGGTTGATTATGAACAAATACTCAATCATTGGTTTGTGTAGACTTTCATAACCGACTGTAGCCAGAACATCACATGCAAGCTTGACTGCAAAAAAAAAAAAAAAAAAAGATGATAATGATGAAGGAACCCATCAGTGTGTGCTGAAGTTCAATCCATATTACTTGAGTTTGAACACGATACACCAGCAGAAGAATCTGATTTTCTCAAAAATCACGCAGGTTTCCAGGATGCCAAGTAGCCTACTCATTTTAATGTTACAATTGCCGATGAGAACCGGTGTCAAAAAGGCAAAAAAAAATCGATCACGGACTTCATGATCGATTGCCATGGCAACGAACGAAACTTCAAATTTTTTGGGTCAGCCCTAGTATCAGTGTAATGTTTTTATTTAATTTGTTTGTTTGCAAGATTGATGTTTAATGAATTACAGTCAGCCAGTAAATGTCACCTGAGAAGGGGAAAAACAAGTGCAGGCCTGAGATAACAGTGGCCTGCGCCTCTCATGGTCAACTTGGGTAAATTCCAAAAGTTATGGCCTAGACCCCCCCTTCGCTCTTCAGGATGGGTGGGAGTCGTGCACCTGCTGGAACACACCAGTTCAGCAAAGATACAGATGTGCTGATAGTGTGGAGATTTACAGCCCAGACCCCCCATTCTTTCTTCTGAATGGGTAGGACTCCTGGACATCAAAGAACTGTGAGTTCCCCCAATGCACGTGTATTGCAAACTATGAGATGAAAGTCATAAAACAACTTTTGACAAAGGGGCTGGCATTGGAATGAGATCACCACTGGACTATATAAGCCGCTACATCAGCAGGCTGAGTCAGTCGTTTCCTTGTGTTTATCATAGTGCAATGCCTTGCATGAAGTTCCTTACTTTTATTTTCTTATCTTTTGTCTATTTTTTGCGACTCGCGTTGTTTTTCCTTTGCTTTGTTCTTAAGTGAATTAAAGACAGCTCTACTTCGGATCCATCTTTTCCAGCGTTTCATTTCGAATTTAAAGTTTGTTTTATTGAATGATGTGAAATTACTCAAATCGGCCCAAACAGAGATTCATTTTCTACATCACGATTACAAACTGACTGATTGAATCATGTGAGGTTGATTTTTTGCTTTGTGGCACAGAAATGGATTGTTTATTTGAATGTATGGCACCGTGTCTGTTATAACGCACTGTTCTCTGAAAGCCAAATAATATCTCTGCTGCTTCCTGTCTTTTGACTTTTATTTGGTCTCGTCTATTTTCCGATCACTCCATCTGTCACGTGTCTCGACCTTAATGTTACAAATGTACCTGGAACTTCGTCTATTTAGCACCACTCAGTGAAACGGGAGACATTTAACACTGATTGGAAAGCACTTCTGCATTTGTGTGTAGTGCGTATATACACTCCTTGTTGATCAGTTCCAGCAGTCTGGTAGTACAGTTGTTCTCACTTTGCTGTGATCAAACAGTAGTGACTGACACACTCCTGTGCACACACACACACTCACACACCTAATGTTGTGCATCTTTCTAATTAAAGTCTTCTCTGGGTTGGAATTTATTGTGCACACTGTTTGTGTTTCATCATGTGCTCACACATCAAACAAACTTTTAACGACCAGCACTGGCAAGACTGAAACACAAACAGGAATGCAGCCATAAATTTTCTGTTTTATATCTGCACTTGAACACACCACAGCAGACAGTCCAGCTGAATACTGACATGGACACGTGCTGTTTGTCGGCATGGGGGGAAACAACTAATCTGTAGTCTAATCTAGCCGTGTCTAACTCCATACACACAACAGCAAACAAAAGTAACAGTGCTCCTGTGAATCTGATTCAACAATTTCATCATATGTTTGGTATAAAAATTTAAAATGTTTGCTTTCCTTTGGCAGCAGAAAGTGAAAGTGAAAAGAAATCGGCCCCTACAACAGAGTAGCAGTGTTGGGGAGACTTACATGTAGTTGAACTACATAGCTTAACTACAATTTGCTGTAACTTGCCAGTAGTTAAACTACATTCATATTTTGTGCTGCATCAAGTATTTCAACTACTTTTTGGGTCATTTTTTCTACTCAAATTACAAACTACAATTGGCCAATTGTTTTAATTTAAAAAATACCTATATATAAATTTTATTTTACCATTATTGTGTTCCAGAACTCTCTTTGAAAAAAGGCATGAAGTCCCAGCCAGTGCAGCATGTGAGCGGCTTTTTAGTGTTGGCAAAGATGTGTTTAGTGCCAAACGGAACCGGCCGTCTGATAAAAACTTTGAGAGACTGCTCATGTGTCGTGTCAACAAGCGATTCTGCCCTGACATCTAGTGCTAGTGCCTAAGTTAGTGGCTCTGAAGTTCCTGTCATGGTTCGAAACATTGTTGTTCAAGAGACACACTGATCTAGAATATATGTCTACCTCTTTGTGTTTTTTATTACATTTTTTGTTGACCGATTTACATTTCTGTTCAGCAAGTGGGTATTGGGGTAGGATTTTCATTTTCTCTTTATATTACCCAACGAGTCTATAGATTACCCAACAGGTCTATGGTGAACCTACAGTACAGTATGTTGAACAAAAATGTCACATTTTTTTCTTTAAAAACTAAAATTGAGTTGAGAGGCATATTTCTGCTGGCATGTGAATTTTATATTTTGTTTCATATACACCACATGTTGATGATTTATTTAACACCAAGTTAAATGAGTATGAGTACAAGTAGTTGCTAAAGCTACTTTCTTATCTTAAGTTTTACAAACTACATTTCTCCAGGGGTAGAAATGTAGATCATCATACTGCCAGACTGAACTACATGCAGTTTTACAAGCTACACTTGCAAAGTAGCTTCCCCAACACTGCAACACTGCAGAGTAGTGATCCAAAGCAACCCACCCTGGGCTAGTGTTTCCCCTCAAGAGTGGCCTCTCTGTGAACATTCATGAAAATTTGTGGGTTAATCTTAAATGTGCTGTGTTTGCAGAGCAGAACTTGAAATGACCTGCAGGAAAAACCTCATCAGACCTGAGGCACAGACACCAATGGTTGTGTTTTTCTATGCTGATTCAATGACTACGTATATGTTCAATGTTCTAATGAGCTGTTTTTTTCTGCTCACTTCACTGATCACACTGTTGAAGTAAATGAGGTTCAATTTAACTCCAGCTTCAAACCATCGTCGAGTCTCTGAACCTGGTAGATTTAAACACATGCACACATGTTCAAAGCGTTTTGTCAAAGAGCTATGAAGCAAGTTTCTTTTTTTTTTTTTTTTTTTTTTAAGTATATTTTTCGGCTTTTTGCCTTTATTTGATAGTGATGACAGTAGAGATAGACAGGAAATGGGGAGGCAGAGAGAGGGGGAATGACACGCAGGAAAGGTCTGCCCGACGCGGGATTCGAACCAGGGACGCCTGCGGCGAGGACTGTAGCCTCTACATGGGGCGGCCGCTCTACCCACTGCGCCACGCACCGCCCCTATGAAGCAAGTTTCTTAGCCTTACTGATCTCTACTGGCAACAACACTGACACCCTGTGGTACAAAAATCATTCTGGCAACAACTTATCCACTTTGACCGCAATGACGATTTAGCCGGACGATCGTATCACTATCGTTCACCCCCTTTCCAACCATTTTCTAAAACATAATCGTCCAGATCTTGAGTTTCCAGGCAGCCCATGCGCTCGCTACGTATTAAAACGCTATGAAAATCAGCTGTGCAAAGTTGAGGGTCAATGAGGACATGTTACAACGTTTAATCTGCATTATTATTTTGTCAAACTTTATACTTTTACATTATCATTTACCAGTTATGAGGTTGCCAATAGCAACTGTTTTCCCGCTTTTTTCCCCCATCCTGTATTTCAAAAGAGCTAGCAAGTGTTTACTGTCACCAGACTTGAGGTGCTGCCACAGTTTTCCATGATTCCCCTTTCTAACACTGAATGTACACATATTTAAGAGTTAATACAGTTGGTTAAATCCTGTTTGCTAACAATGATGCAAAATCATTGCAGTTTAGCTGGCGGTGCCTCCTTGATGCTTCAGCTTTCCTCTGCAGTGCACTGCAGTGGAAATGTCAGAGGAAGTGTGTAAATGTGATGTGTCAAATTCACCCTGATGTTGTTTTTTTTGGGTGCTCCATGGCTAAAAACGTAAAGCTGAATTGTATGTCAGATGAGAGCAAATCACACAACCACAGAAGAAAATATATTTGAAGTGTAAAAATATGCTTCCGCTCACATTTACACATCTACAGCCTGAGTGAAATGAAGACTCTTGCACGGCCTGTGGGATTGATTAGAACGCAACCATCTCATCAGATGCACTTGAGACTGGAAAAAATGGCTGAACCACTTCCTGTGCAGACAAGTAATAAGTTTCAAGTTCTCCCTCAGCAGTTGTGCGCTGCAGCTGCTCAAATGGCCATTCTCTACTTCATCAGTCAAGTCTTCCTACTGAACTTTATCTACTGATCGAGAATGTAAATAAAAACTTAATATCTGGCCAGTAATTCAACCTTGTGATGCCATTTTCTTAGGCAGTTGCTGAAGTTGTGAAGGAACATGAATGATAAAGATCACAAAAAGGGTCGAAACCCCCTAGAGCATCCACTGAACAGACATGGTGTTGAGATTTTCTCAAACTGAATTGGCTTATTTCCAGTATTGCACATTTTATTCATTTGGTGACTTAGGAAGGACAAGTTTAATCAAAATCCTGGTTCGTTTTCTTTAGTGTTAGTAATGATATTGCCTCAGTGAATCGTTCCTGTTTTATTATTTTCAAGTCTTATGAAACCCTTCATCCTCTACAGGATGTTTAGGTTTAAGTGAAGTTTCCATCTACCTGGTTTAAAAATACTGCATCAAAACAGCATCAAAGCAAACAGCACCCACAAGGTGTAAACTAAGTATAGTTATTAAATATTCAGTCCGTGGAGAGCACACGTGCAAATCTACAAACTGACAGTGGTGTGGGCGAAGACACATGTTGCGCTGTGTTTTGTGAGTAGACAGTCAAATTGGTTATTGGAAAAGAAAAATGCATGTGGTTAGTGATACCTCAGCAGCTTTGTGTGAACAGAGGAAATGGAAAAATAGACATTGTTGCTTTAATAGATGGTCTCTACAGTGTTTGTTTGTGTGTGTATGTGTGTGTGCATCTCAACTGCCATGTGGGGTCAAAATAAAGAGTGGAAAAACACATTGTGAGATGCACAATACAACTTTCGGTTGGCATTATCATTGCCAATAACTTCAGAGTGGTCAACGAGTTCATCCGTCTGAATACAGACTAGATGTTTGCAGCTTTCTTCATCTGCTCTGTCATAAGCTGTAAAACTTTGGTGCTACAACTGTCTAACCGGTGTTTTTCACACAAGTCTGACTGCTTTGAACAACGTTTTTCTCCTGCAGTGTTTATATGAAACTGTAAATTGGCAGCAACTTAACTGAACCATAACTGTTTGTCCCTCACTAGATGCCAATCAAACCAATGTTCAAATTTGCATCATAACAGACATTTGATATTATAATCTATATTTGATATTTTAGTATCATTCTTCTTGAGACAGCATTCCCAGTGATGTCAAATACATCTTGTTGTAATTACATGCACCACACAAATTAGACCCAGATGTCATTTACAATTTTAACAATGGCTCTGTTCT
The DNA here is from genome assembly GCF_045865225.1 of Trachurus japonicus. Taxonomy (NCBI): domain Eukaryota; kingdom Metazoa; phylum Chordata; class Actinopteri; order Carangiformes; family Carangidae; genus Trachurus; species Trachurus japonicus. The sequence continues at coordinate 10,535,386 of NC_140921.1, read as the reverse complement.
ATTCAAGTGTCTCGGTAAGCCACGACAGTGTGTCAGTGAGTCAGCGTGCACAACACCACAGCCCTGAAGCTCCCATGAAAGGGGCCATTTGTTGGAAAGGCAATACATGCTAAAGTATCCAGAGAGAAAATTAAGACATAAAATTCAGCTTCCTTTCTAGATAAGTAAATAAATGAAGGCCACGGTGTGCTTCTTCTCACCAAGTGCTCTGTGCACCTGAAACCCCCTTTTCCAACAGCACCACAGGGGAGATGCTTCTGATAATTTCTGTAACTTTCCAAAACAGGCACTTACACCCACTTCAGTGATTGGCCAAGCGTGCAGAGGTATGAATCTAGGGCAAAGTGTGAACTTCACTGTCAAGCTCCCTACATTCACTTTTCTTACAACAACTTTAGTGCCTGCAACACCATGAATACCTTTGAAGAGGGAGCGTCCACAAGTGCATGTTGTTATGTTATCCCCAGTCATCTACAAGGACAAACAACAACCACAGAGGTCAGGCAGTGCAGTGCGCTACAGCCAGGAGGAGGCTATGGCAGCTCGACAGGTGTAAACGTTGTCGACTTTAGGCGGCGTTGACACATACGTACATCGTACAAACTACAATCAGGCACATTGAAAACTCTGGTGTTATTGAGCAAAGTGACAGGAAATGTGGCAGTGCAAGTTATTGTGTTCGTGCAGGAGTCAATGACCACAACGTGTTGCTTCGTTTGTTGCGTTTACTGAACTGACGCACACCTTACATTTTACGACCTTGCCGTACATCACTGCTGAAAACCTTAAAGACACAGTACCCTGTCAATTGCAGTGCATAACCTACCAGAGTCCAACAGGACACTTTATGAAAACAAACTGCATGTTTTCAGACATAACATTTTCCCCCCACCCCCCAGGGAACAGAAACATAACATTCACCTCGCACCCCACCCCAATGTCAATGTCACCCTGTCACATAGTCCCCATGCCAGACAGGCGGGGCCCTCATTCTCTGAGGGCGTGCTGGCCCTGAAGCTGCGTCGAGTGGCGCTGGTGGGTCCCCTGCCATTCGATTAGCTCCTGGCCGGGGCTGCCAACCTAGAGCTGCCGGCGACAGAGGTGAGGCTGGTACAGTGGGGCTTGCAACTCTGTGCAGGCGGTTTGAGTGCCAACGAGTCCCGTTCTCCAGTCTGTAAGTGGCCGGCCCCAGCTGCTTAGTCACCCGCAGGGGCTCTGACCAGTATGACTGCAGCTTATTTTGGCGGTGGAGGCGTTTGATCCTGACCCAATCCCCTGCCGAAAGTGAGGGGGTCTGCACTCTACGTGTGGCATCATACTTCTCTTTCATCCGAGCCTGCGAATGTTTCACCTGAGCTCTGGCTTTCTGGAGCCCTGGGCTCCACGTGCAGGAGGTGGCTCAGCTCTCAAGCAGTCCAGTGGTTGCTTTAGTTCACGTCCAATCATTAGCAATGCAGGTGACACTCCAGTGGTGGAATGTTTGGATGCCCGGATGGTCAGGAGAGTTTGGTTGAGAGCGTCGCTGAAGGTCTTCCCCTCCTCCAGACAGGCTCGGATACCATTCTTGAGAGTTTTATTCAGTCTTTCCACCCCTCCGTTACTCTCTGGGTGATACACTGCCGTCCTGATGTGCTTGATGGACCGCAGCGTGAGAAACTCCGCGAACTCTGCTGATGTGAATTGGGCCCCGTTATCTGTCGTGACCACACCCGGGAGGCCCCAGCGCCCAAACAGGTTGTCCAGGCGGTCGACGATGGAGTGCACGGTGATGGAGCTCAACTGGAAAACCTCTGGCCATTTCGAATGAAGATCGTGCACCACCAGCAGGTAACGGGCATGAGCAGGCGCCCCGTGAAGTTCACCGCAGATGTCGACCTGGATATGTTCCCAGGGTGAAGACGGCCAAGGGGTTGGGGTGAGAGGGGCTGTGGCGGGCTGGCCTGTTTTCCCACTCAGAAGGCAGCAGGCGCAGTTACGCACCAGCTCCTCAACGTCAGAGTCTATGTGGGGCCACCAAACTGTATCCCGGCAGCGCTGCTTTACCTTGACCACCCCAAGGTGCCCCTCATGTGCCATGTGTAGTACTCTGGACCTGAGAGTCTCTGGAATGACCGCACGGTGACCGCGAGCTAGGCACACAGCCCCCCCAGCAGGAGAGCTCGTTGCGGAAGCGGTAGTAGGGAAGCAGCCTGTCATCCACTTTGGCAGGCCAGCCGTCCCGGACGTAGGTGCGGAGAGTCGTGAGGGCCTCATCAGCAGCTGAGGCCTGCTGCAGCTCCGCCAGGGTGACTGCTGAGCTGAGGGGCCCGTGCAGGATGTGGACCCAGTCTTCCTCGCTCTCTGGGTCTGATGGCACCCCACCCATCTCCTTCGTCACCGACACAGCCCTGGACAGGAGGTCGGCCACCGTGTTGGCCCGCCCAGGCACAAACTCCAGACTGAAGTTGTACTGGTTCAGCCTGTCAGCCCACCTTAGCAGTCTCATAGGCCTGTGCCCCGAGCCTTGGGTCGCCAGCAGTGCCGTCAGCGCTTGGTGGTCTGTGCGAATGGTGAAAGCCCTCCCGTATAAATAAACATGCCAGCGTTCGCAAGCCCACAGGCAGGCCAGAGCCTCCCTCTCCCCCACCGAATACTTCTGCTCCGCTGGGGTAAGTGCTCGTGAGGCGAAAGCTACCGGGCGTTCCACCCCGTCTTGAGTCTGGGAGAGGACAGCGCCACCCCGGAAGCATCACAGGTGACCAAGGTGGGCGCAGTCAGGCTGAAATGGGTCAGTGTGGGCGGGGACGTGAGCTGCTGTTTGATGACGCGCACGGCTTCATGGCAGGCCGGGGTCCAGTCCCACGCAGCCTCCTTCCTGAGCAGCCGGCGCAAGGGAGCTGTTGAATCAGAGAAGTGTGGCATGAACCTGAGATAGTAGGCGGCCATCCCCAGGAAGGAAGACAGCTGGGATGGAGACTGCGGATCTGGGAGGGACAGAATGGCTTCGGTGTGGGACATAATCGGGGTGATGCCCTCCTTCGAGAGCCTGAAACCCAAGAACTCGACTTCCTCAGCCCCGAACATGTACTTTTCAGCGTTCAGTGTGACCCCATGCTGTTCGAAACGCTGAAAGACTTGCTGCAGGCGAGCATCATGCAGTGTGGTGGAGGGTGCATGCACGACCACGTCATCCAGGTAGATGGAGACACCCTGGATACCGGCCAGTATGAGTGACATTATCTTCTGAAAGCAGCTCGGGGCTGATGAGAGTCCAAATGCCATGCGTTTGAATCTGAAGACCCCCATGTGCGTGACAAACGCTGTAAGGTCCATGCTGGGGTCGTGCCAGAGGAACCTGCAGATAGCCATTTCGTAGGTCCATCTTACTGAAGACAGTGGAGCCGTGGAAATGGCTAGTCAGTTCCTCAGCCGTAGGCAGGGGGTACTTGTCGGGGATGATGGCTTTGTTCACGTCTGTGAGGTCCACACAGAGTCGCAGTCCGCCCCCCTTTTTCTTAGCTATCACCAGGTTCGACACCCACGGCGAGGCGTTGACAGGCTCAATGACGTCTGCCCCCACCAAGCGCTGCAGCTCGGCCTCCACTGCATCACGGAGAGCCAGAGGAATGCGCCGTAGAGGCTGGATGACAGGGCGGACTGACTGGTCGACCGTAGGCTGGTGTACAAATCCTGTCATGCGGCCCAGCCCGTTGAACAGTTGTGGGTAGCGGTCAGGCCAGGAGGTGGCGACCTGCAGGACATGCTGGCCTCTAGCATCACTCACAGCAAAACCCAGGGCAAGGAACAAGTCTAGGCCCATAATGTTCGCTCCCCTCTGGGTGATGCAGAACTTGGTGTTAGGTGCACATTGTTGATCATATCTGACGGGAAGGCAAGCCACGCCCAGAGTGGAGATGGGAGAATGGCCGTAGCCCAACAGGGGTTTAACTGCTGCTTCTAGAGGCACCTGACTGAAGAAGCGGTCATAAGTGCATTTGTTCAGGATTGACACTTTGGCTCCTGTGTCCACGAGGAGCGGGATTAGAGCTGTGCCCACACGGCATGTACAATGTTTGAAGGCAGGCTGTGAGGTCTGAACAGTGTTTATGGGGACAGCAGCAGTATCATGGCAAGCAGGGAAGAGCGACAGCAGCGTGCAAAATGGTTCAACTTGCTGCAGTTGCTGGCAACGTTTTCCCCGAGCAGGGCATGATTGATCTCTGGCAGCATGTTTAGAGGAGCCACAGTTGCTACAGCTCTTAGCCCCTCTCTCCCTGGGTCCCCTGTCCACTCTCTGTACATCCAAACTGTCACTCACCCCGTCGTTTGGCTCTGCAGTCTCTGTATGATGAACTGACGGTGGTGATGACGTCATCGGGTCGTGCACTGCGCGGCCGAACTTGCGCGCCTCCGCTAGGGCCGTTTCCAACTGTTTTCCAATCACTACAGCATCTGCTTAGCGTCATGGAGTCTGGCTCTAATAAAAAAGTCTCTCCCTCAGTTGGTTGCATGACGTTTTCTCTATTAAACTGGTCAACTATAAGTCCATCCTCCAAAGCCCCAAAGTCACAAAGCCTAGCCAGCTCACGTAAAGCTGATACGAAGTGGGCAACGGTCTCACCCGGCTTTTGGGTCCTCTGGCGAAACTCGAAGCGGCACATCCGCCGGCTTCTCCCGGAGCTGAAGTGTGCCTTCAAAGCGGCCGCAGCTGTGGCGTACTTATCGTCCAATAAGGTGAGCGTGGCGAAGACTCGCTGTCCCTCCTGCCCGAGGCAATGGCGTAGGAGCGCACACTTCCTGGCCTCCGCTAGGTCCGTGTGTCCCAACGCCAGCAGATAATCCTCAAATGACCGCAGCCACCGATCCCAGGGAACAGCTGGGTCGCCGGGAACAGGTAGGAAAGGTGGAGGAGGCGGTAAGGCGAGTTCAGACATCCTCGTTCGCCAAATATTGTGTTCGTGCAGGAGTCAATGACCACAACGTGTTGCTTCGTTTGTTGCGTTTACTGAACTGACGCACACCTTACATTTTACGACCTTGCCGTACATCACTGCTGAAAACCTTAAAGACACAGTACCCTGTCAATTGCAGTGCATAACCTACCAGAGTCCAACAGGACACTTTATGAAAACAAACTGCATGTTTTCAGACATAACACAAGTAAAGCAAAGAGCAAACGTACACAGTTAACAAGATTTGAAAGTTGAGAAGTCTCCTTAAGTAGTGTGAATTTGGGCAGTGCCTGATTTACAAGTGGAAGCTCACATTGGACTTTTTTTTATTGCTGTAAATGTGATTTACTGAGGGAAATCGTGTTAATTTGCACAGATTACAGATCATAACAGAACCAAAATACACGACGCGTGCAGCAGGTGTTGCGCTGTAAAAACATCCACAGCAGAAAATGTTTTCCTAATCGTAGAAGTCGCCTCATTTCAACATGACCCCGTGACATTTTCTCATCTGTTCTACTTTACTCTTCATCTACGTTTCAATACCTCCCAATTTCTACAGTACAAACCCCCCACATGTACATGCTCATCTGACACATGAATAAAACCCACCACAAACCCCCTTAAAAAACCAAAATGTGATATTTAGGAGGCAGGATGCTGATTTTTAGATGAAAGAAGTAGAGACAGTAGAAAAAGCAGTCGGTGTTTCCCCCCTTACAGACGATATGATGATATATAGATACAGTATATATCATGAAACTACACCCAGCTCTGTATCTGGCAAAAGACACCTATTTTTCAAAGTGTGCATGGATTTGATAGAGAAGCAAATGGCTCGCAGCAAACTGGTCTGCAAATATGTTATCAGATAAAAATGGATATCTGCAACTATGAGCTGTAAGTGAACACTGCTCACACCTGGTTAACCACAAAGACTGAACAGTGGAACATACGCGCAATCCTCTAACAATCATTCTGTGGTATGGCAGATTAGCTGTAAAGTAACAGGCTCAAATGTCTCATTAAGGGCTGAGCTAAACTCTTCTTTAAAATGTTTTATTATAAGGCAACAAAGGCCTCGTTTTCTCACTCTTCTTCTGAAGCTATTTGTGGTTTTGACCTGTTCTATGTGACAGCCACACTGTCACTCCGACACTGCTGAATGAGTATCGCATCATAGCAGACAGGACACAAACTGTCCCTTGAGCTGATGGAAAGTTAAGCACATTTGTTTTGATTGTACGTTGTGAACTAGCTCCATTTTGCTCGGAAACATTTGTATGAACACAACAGAACCAAACACAATTTCAGGTTCAGATCCCAAGGAATGGCCTGTATGTGATTACACCTTTCCTTTAAATCATATAGTGGCAACAACTCTGAGGTGCTGTGGGCAGCAGCTTTTATCGTGACACCTTTTTCTTTTCTTTTTTTAAAACACGTGTTGTTTGTGTTTTTTATATATAGATCTACATTTTGTGTTGGTGAGAAACGTGCCACATGCACACATGCTAACGGCGTGTTCTCTCATGTGCCATGTTTGTTTGTTTGAGTTTGTGTGTGTGTTCGTGTGCAATTGTGTGTGTGAAGTTTCCATAGACAACAGTGGGCTGACTCAAAACTAGAACTTAGGGTTTCCTCTACAAGCCTGAGACACAGAAGACGAGTGGAAAACTGGTTTCACACACAGGCTCAAGTAAGTACAATATTCTACAAGACCATAGTAACATTACAGTTTCGATACAACAAAGTATTTACATCAAAAAAAAATGTAACATTCAAACACACACAGTGCACACACACCGAGATGGACACATGCATAACATGAAGCAAACACATTACACCCACACACACACACACGTGCGTTTACACACACCTTTGTTGAGAAGGTGTGGTCGTCTTTAGCAAGGCACCGTTCAACAGCCAAAGCAAACTACACCAGGGTAACTACAGTATACAGGGACGCACAGGGGGCTGAATAAACAGTGTGATCTCCACAAAGGGTCAAAGGCCAAAATGTACAAGAGCTTGGACGCTGTAGTGTAATTTCACGTGTGTAATGACCCAACAAAAAATATGTGTGTGGATCATATTATGCTACTTTATATAACTGTATTTAATTCAGTTCATTATCTTTTATTTGACTTATTCACTTTTCAATTAACTTGTTCCTTTTCAGTGAACTGCACCATGGCACCATGTCGCCTCCAAGGGGCAGATAACCTGGGTGGAAGAGGCAGGCAGTGGTACAATAGGGTCTGTAATACGCCAATCTCTCTGGTGCTCTAGTTTATTTTTTCCATTGATGTATTGAAAGTATTAGTGGTGATGCAGAAGTCTGGACTTATGGTTCAGTCCTGGACTTCAGAACCCATCAATGGGGAAGAAAAAAAAAACTCAACAGGAAAGACTTATTTAATGACCACAGATATGAGGTCTGTACATCTGAACCTGCCTTTACTGAAGGTTTGCGGCCACTTGGGGGCAGCAGAAACAACTTATGAACACAGCGCTGAAATATCTGCATTTTAAACTGATAATGCGAACATGTTACCTAACAATCACCAATCAATACTACCAATCCAAAGTATTATTATCATTCATGTGTGAGTTGTGTTTTTGTCGCTTGGCAAACGCTGAGTCTCGTTTAGCTTTGTCAGGTGATAATTCGCTGTAGGTTCATCACGATGTGCGACACCTTTCGCATTGCTCACATCAACACTAAAGTTTGAGAAGCCTAGTTTCTTATAGTCATACATCACTAAAATCAAATCTTAGAAGATGAACATAAAACGGCAAGTGAGAGAATGCACCTGCCTGACACACACACAGCAAAGTCCCACAACAAAGGAGCTTACCTTTAAATTTTCTTTTCTGTGTTTCTTTTTTAACCCTGTTTGTTTTTCATCTGGGTTGTTTCTTGCACAGTGTGAGGTTTAATATTTAAAACACACACTCCCCTTCACACTGTGGCTATTTCAAAGACTGAGTCTGCCCCAAGCCCACTTCTTTCTTTTTTTTACATTTTCTCTTCTTCTCTCTCTCTCTCTTTTCGTTCTGTTACCTCATCTCTGTTATCGACTGTTTTCCACTTTTTTCTTCTTTCGACATTCTTAACTCTAGAAGCAACTCTCTGCAAAGTTGCCTGTGTGTGTGTGTGCATGTGTGTGGGGGTATGTGTGGGGGAGGATGGAGAAGAAAGGTTGGAAAGGTTATGGTCTTACAGGTGTGAAAGAGTGTGCGGTTTTTTTTTTATACCTTGACTGCCTTTAAGTATGTGCAAAAAAAAAAGAGGGAAAAAAAACCTGCAGTAACAACTTACAGCAACATAAATCACACAAACACAAAAACTCTCTTGTGCAGACCCGCACTACAACACTGTACACACACACTCACCAGACATATACCACGTCTATGAATTTATTTATTGAGTGGTTTATGAGCAAGATCCTTGATCAGATAGTAGTGCATGGGTGATGTTGGTATAATGTTGTGATGTGTGTGAGGCTGTTCTGAGAACAGTCCTAATATTATGAGCATCGCATTCCAATTTTTACAGATTAATCCTGCATCAGGCGTGTATCAGACGACCCTTTGTGAACAAATTAGTCAGGCAAATTAGTATCCAGTAATGTCACACTATACTGAGTCGTTTGTCAAACGATTAATCAAGCATGTGTGTGTGTGTACTTCACTAAGTTAACTCATGGGAACTCTGCAAACAGACCATATTTGTACAAAAAATACCACTGACAAGACAAATGACTTCAGTGTGGTCACAGAAATGATAGTTTCAGTTTTAGTTTCAATAATACTTTTAAATCCGTAACTTCTTTTGTGTCACTTCTCGGGAACGCAGATAAAAATCAGGTTGAGACACTTAACTGCGGATGGAGGGAATAAATCGGCAGCTGGGTCCTACTCACAGATCAGTCCAATCTGAAAATGCATCATTGCTCATGTCACAGCAAAATATAACTAGTAAACTAAACTTACAGCGCCCCTTAAAGGTAAAAAAAGTGTAGAGTACTTTGAATGTACTAGATTCCCTGGTGTCCTGAAATCTTAGTAAAATTTCCATGAGCTGCGTTCAATAGTACTTTTGCAAACAACAAACACCATGGCTAAAATGTGGAAATATAAGCCAGGGCTGGAATCTCTTAATTATTCTTCAGCTTCAAGAGCTTTCCTGTTTGTTTGAGAACAATCTCTACTACAAGTGTTTATCTGGAGAACCAACATTGTCCCAAAGTTTTTATTTTGTAGTTTTAGATGGCAGAGACAAAGACATATCCACCACAAGTGAATGATGGACCTGTGGATGTTATATTTATATTAACCATTAAGTTACCAGTTGCTCCCAACAAATACATAAATGTAAATGGTGGAGGGACCTGCCTCACCTCCTCCCCTCTCTCTTCTCCCTGCGTTTCCTTGGCGTACTGTATCTCTACTGACGACCGACCAAACGATAAGAACAAAATACCAAAAGAAAAAGGTCTCACAAACACTTCATTGATAAATATACAATGGAGCATTATTTAATTGAAAAAACCAAAACAGCACAAACCCTAATTCACCATATTGCTGTGTTCTACAGGAGCTAAACCTTGCACAATGACATACAGCTTTTACATTATGACAACACTGTGTCTTTGATTCCTGAAACTTTCTGCCTTTCTACAGCCTTTTTTTACTTTAATATTTCCAAGTAATTTTTAACTGCTTAAACACTATAATCATTTTTGTTCTTTGGATCCCATCTATTAATTTTGTTATTCACTCTCTTCATTCCTTCCTTTACTCCATTTTTAATGCTGTTTACATGCTGTCAAGCTTGTTCTTGATCCTGTTTTGAGGATTATTTTATGCCCGACAGTGGAAGGTCTGGTGTTTTCCAACATTAACAAACGTGTCCATAGTTGTCCTCTCGTGTTTTATTTGCCACTCGTGCCTTTTTTTATTACGATGCATTGAGTAAAGTCTTAAACCTAACATTATATCACCATATAACATATGCCACTACTAAACAAGCCAGCTGAATCTCCCTCCTGTCTTCAGTGTGATAAACATCTGATTTTTCCGCATTGGGAGTGGTCACTTAGTGCACTGTGGGTCAACAAAAGTTGCTTTCAAATGTCAAGTGGAGCTGGGAGGCCTTGTGACTGAACGTGAAGATTGTTCTGCCACAGATGGGGACAGAGAGTTCAGTTTAGAATCAGATTTACAGGCTTTCTCTTTAAAATCTTACTAGTAAGTCAGAAATTCAGGGAGAAGCCTGCATCTCCGGTCTGCTGAACAATAGTGTTTCTGTTAGAAAAGGCAAAAGAGGGGCAAATCCAAGCAAACTCAGCCATATCTTTTCACAGCTAGTCCTCAGCCAAAAGAGACAATTACACACCTGGTAGTGGTGCGTTTAGCGTCCCTTCAATAACATGGCTATAGATACAAAAATTTCACCCTCTGAATTATTTGACTTCCCAAAGACCATGTTGTGGGGCAGCATCGTGTTGAAATTTTCACAGCCTCTAATCTAAATTACATGTCTGATCTTCAAATTCAAGCCAGCAGCCGCTGCTCATGAGCTCAGTTTTCTCACCTTTACAACACAAGCAAAATGATATTTGGTGTGTAAAAGAAGTAAGACGTACTGCTGTATTGCAGAAATCAATTTGGCTATACAGACGACCCTCCTGTTTAGTTTACTTAGAGCACTGATATTGAAGACTGTCCTTCAATATGGTGTGCACATTGGACTGAGCCACACTGATCCTTAAGTTGATTTTAAATCACCCCAAAAGCTTTAAATCTGAACAGTATTTTTCCATAATGAGGTAATAACAAAAACAGATATGTTCCCTTATGAATATATATCCCTTCTGCATTACACGAGGACAAAACACTGTAGGTTTCTATTTGTCAAATAAGGACATACAGTTCAGAGCAGGTCAGTTGTTTCATCTGTCCAACTTCAAAGTAACTACCACCATTTAAAGTTAAATATGGCAAATCTAATTACACATTTTCCATACATAGTATATTTGTCTGACAACATAGTGCTGAGGGGCAGTCCAGGCTAATGAATTAAGTTAAATATGTGAAGAGTAAACGCACTTTGAGGATCATGATTCCTCCCTAAACAGATAAACAGACACTGGCTCAGAGCGCTGCCACCTTGTTGTGATCAACATAAACTCTAAACCTACAAACAGCACTCATTTTACTTGCAGTCCTTTACTAGCTCTGTTTGTAACAATCTCAACACTTCATGGAAGGCATAGAAAGGCTACGGACTCGGGTGTGTGGGGGTGTTAACCAGACATACATTTGACAAACCAAACCAGGCTGAAAAACACTGCTTGTAAAACCTTAAGAGAAACGCTGCGAGGAGTAGTGTGGGTTTTTCTGCCAGCAGCGACAACGGGTGTTGCCTGGGGGCTGTGGTGGCGGGTGTCCGCGGTCCAATGCCTGGCCGATCAACGGGACCTGATGCATCTTGTCAATGTGACATTTCACAAAATGCCATTTTATTATTCTTTTATGATATATTATCACTTGTTTGCTCGTTTTTGCTTTTCTCTCCTTATTTATTAACTTTATTTATTTATTTTTTCCTCCCGTTCGCACAGCTTCTTTCACTCATTTTATCAATTTATTTATTTATCTTTCTATTCTTATTTATTTACTCATGTCCAATTCCACTTAAGCATCCATCCTCCGCTCCCTCTTCCCTTCTTTCATTCTTCCATCCTTTGTCCCTGTTGTCCCTATTTCTTCCTTCTTACCTTCAGAATTATTGCTGTCATTAGTGCTATTATGAGTTAGGTTATGTTTGCTATCACAACTGTTATCCCTACTACCCTTTATACTGCTTTGTTATTGCGACCAATGTCACTGGCACTTGAACCACACACATACACACGCACACCTTGTGCACATCTTGTGTATCCATTGCTGTATGTCTGTTATGTTGTTTGTCTTGTGTTTCACAATAAAAAAAAAGCAATACTAAAAAACAAAAAAAACAATGGGCAACAAACAAACTTCAGTGAGGGTCATAAAGGTGAGATTTATGCTTTACTTGAGTTTTACAAGATAAAAGCCTGTAAAGATGATGACTAAATGGATGGTCTGACAAATACAGATGTGGTAACCCTCCCCATCTTTATAATTGTGCAGTGCACAGCCACTAAACTGAGAGTATGACGTGCAACAAGGTAATTAGCAACAAAAATCTGGGGCACCACTGTGCAAACACATCAAAGCAGCGTTTTGACGGCCAGATATTATTATGAGTTTACCCTCTGTCTTCAGACCAGTATGTTTCACACACTTACACCACATCCTGACCAAGTAATTGCATCACTTGCACCGGCAGGCAATCAAATCATGAATTCACTCAATATTCTGCAGCTAAACATTATGATGGATAAAAAAACATATTTACTATAGGACTAAATCACACCTTTCAACTGATCCTGCTCTCTCATATCTCTCAGGTTCATTAGTGAGGATGAAACCACCTGCATATGATTAAATGATTGCGTGCTATTAGCTGTGGCTTCATGAACCTGCCAGTGAACTCAGTGTAACACAGGTCTGCAGCAGCCAGTGACTGTGAGGTACTACATTCATGTTTGTAAAAGTAGCTACATGCATTATTATTGTTCACTAAACTCTATCATAATCTTTCGATTCTTTTCCACAGATTGAATTGTGCACCCTGAAAAGTTAATTGGCTATGAGTCTTTTGTTACCTGACAGCTGTGGTTGGAGGAGGCATCGGTTTCTGGTGCTCAGTAAACATCACTTTGTTCATGTCCTTAGCGGCAGACTTATACAACAACTACAGGAAAAAGCAGAAAGAGAAAGAAACTGTGTCACTTTTTAAATATGTTCCCCATTTTTTGAATTACAAACTGGAACAAACAAACAACAATTAAGAAGACAGAGTATTTTGGATCACGCTAAACATGAAAGCATCACCATGTTTCTACACGACTGCAACCTGTTTAATACAAGGTTATCATGCCATTGCCCTGGGTCTTAGAACTACAGCCTCAGTTTGCAGGTTTCAGTAATCCAATTGTGGTGTGACTGTTTATAGCCATCCGACCAAAACCATGAGGGAGCACTTGAAGCATGTAAACAAAGACATTGCTACAATATGATTGTCCTGTGCCGTTGTGTACTGGAAACTCTATTTTTACTCATACACAGTAAACAGTATTGTTCAGTTCTTGACAGTCACAACACTGTTTTGGAGTACACATGACTGCAGAAATACTACAAAATAACAAATTGGATACAAGTCAGAGAAAGAAATATAATCCAATCACAAATAGAGTAAGACTGTAAGATAAAGATGACATGAGGGAACATAGAGTATCTATCTGGCTCTGTGAGGAAGTGTCTACTCTACACGTGTCCTTTTCATCAGTGCTTCATCAGGAGTGTCTTGTGTTTTGTAGAGTGTTTGTCTTCCCACATAGAAGTGTGTGTGAGTGATGTGGTAAAACACATGTACGCACCCATGCACGTATAAATATGCGCGCGCACACACACACACACAGAAATGCACACACACAGGCACACACATACACACACACTGGCATTATGCACCTGGCTGCAGTATGACAAATTTTATCACCCAGAGAATCTAGTGTAAACCAACAACACAGGTGTCTTTGTGTGTGTTTCTATGTGTGTATGTGTGTGTAAGTGAGAGAGAGAGAGAAAAAAAAACAAACAGAGAGAGAGAGAGACCACTTTTCCTGGCTGACATCAGTAGTGCTGTGTTGCAGTCCAATATTGTCTCTGAATGAACAAAACTTGCAAACCGGAAATCAACATGAAGACTGTTTGATTTGGCTTTAAGGAGGCAGTACAGTACAATGTCAGTGCATCATGTTTATTTGAGACTGTTAGCAGTAAATTACCTCCTGTATTGTAGTAAGTATTGTAAGAGTTTACATTGTTTTCTAAAAGGCCAGTCTTTTTGGACTGGAAGATATTATTGAGTCTTCAACAATTCATAATTTCCTCTTGAAAACCAGTGCTTTTCCAGTTTTCCAAGCTGATGCTTATCTGACATATGAAAATACAGAGCCCCAGCTTGAACAAATGACAACAGATGAAGGTGAAGGGAAGAATCTGTCACTGTTGAATGTATAAAAGCACATGCATGCTCCCTCACAGTGGCCTCTCCTCCAGCATCACATTGGCTTTGCCTCCCCCATGTGGACAGTCTACAACCTCAGTGAACTCAGGATGCTGATACTAGTCATGTAGCCAAAGATTGTGCACATGCATTACTCTACATATGCCTCATCTGGAGTAAGTACCAAGACTGAACAACAAGAAAGAGAGAAATGAAAAGTGGATGATGAATAAATCAATTTCGTTTATAAATAGCTGCATCAGATCAAAATCTGAATCACGTAACATTAAAGGCTTCTACTACTAGTAAACCGAAGTACTGACTACACACACGTACTGAAACTGCACACTGTGCTCTTTGGTGTTTCTCATCAATAAAACAAACGGGAACATCAGTCAGACAGAAAAACAGAGGTTTTGTGTGTGTGTGTTACAGAAACAGGGGGAAGTCCTTTTCTTTTCTGTATCTTTTTCAGCGTTCGGGGATGCCAACCTCAGAGGAAACCCCTCCTCTGCCTGCCTCCCACGCATCCACCTACACAGTGGAAACTTCTGTCTGAAAATACACACACACAGACACTCACACACATACTTTGATCATTGGGGGCTGCCCGTGGAGCCTCTCACATGATGTAACACACCTTCTGGCAGCCATATTCAAAGCCATGTGTTGGGGGGAAATAGAGATGGAATATAACTTTTCTTTTTTATTTATGACTACTCCACTATATTTGCTACCAACTGCTCACACCGACATAATATATTAGGGGCCTTAACAGTGCGTCATGTTTTAAAACTGAACTGAATCTGAACCCCTTTCATAATTTGATCTTAAATAACAAGTCAGTTATCGACACAATGATTCATCATTGAAGTCGTTTTTCAGGAAAAGCTGTGATTAACAAAGTTTGATGGTTTCAGTTTCTCTGATGTGAGGATGTGTTGCTTTTCCTTCCCTTAAATTACAGTAAACTGAGAAAATGTTGAGGTTTGGACTGTTGCACAGTCAGAACAAGAAGTCTGAAGTCATTTTATGCTCTCGGTGAATGTGTTGGTTTTAGATGTTACAAGACAAACAATGCATGAGGCAAAAAAAAATAAAATGGATAAGATACTGTATAATGCAGTTGCAAGTTATATTACACATATTTTCCCCGACACGGGCTACATACTTTCTTTTAAGTAACACCGGCTTAACGGTATTGTACCATTGATAAAGTAAAGTAACAACCAACAAAAACTGTTGTTGAGTCAGTTTGAAAACTTACTTCCAGGTGACTGAACGCTGGAGGGTCGTCAACTGTTGGGGTTGATGTGACACTTCAGCATCATCAAAACAGATCAACTCACAAGATAAACCAAAACCACCACTTGCACGGGTTATTTTTTTTCACCATTTGTGCCATTTGCTCCAACTCAGTTTTGGGTTAAGTTCAAGACACAACCACCTTATCAGATTTCTCACTTTCACAAACAACATCTCTGAATGCATCTACAAACAGACCACAACCCGCCTGAAGCTCCTGTTTCACAGTCCAGTTGTTACCAACCCTATCTAAGAGCACATCACATTAGATCTGTGACACAACATTAACCTTTGATGGTGATGATGATAACAAAAATACTTTCACAGACTTTTCCCCATTTTCATCAACTGATAGTGAGATGCTGATAGATGAATGTCTGGTTTCATTTTGATCTAAACATCTATATGCCTACATGACAGAGAAAATGAATTCATCATTGCCCTGTACAAGCCCCTTATCGACAAAAAGTATTTTGCAGAACTGAAAATGAGTTAATTTCTGACTGACACAGAAGCTGGTGTTGTGCAATGTCTCACCTCTGAAAATATATAAAGACTTCCTACAAAAAAACAACAACAAAAAACACATCAGATATATATTTTTAAAGCATTAAATAAACAGTAGCCTATATGAGATTAGATAGTGAGATAAGTATCAAATCTAAATCCAAACACACGGGCAAATACTGTGTCTTTGCTACAAACAGGTGTCACATTTGAGGATGCAGAGAACACGCAACAGTGGTTGCAGTAGCGGAACAATGCAGGGCTCCCCGTGTGGGGGCTGACACACTCAGAACGGGATGTTCTCTTTGGTGAACACACACACACACACACACACACACACACACACACAGTACACAAACACTTGTGCAAACACACTCCTCTGAACGCACGAGCACGCAGAAGTTTAGGAGGCAACACAACACACAGTTCATAGTCCTACATGCATACATACCACACACATAGAAGGGTGTGGGTGTTGCACTAAGTCAAAGGGCAATTGACATTGCACACTTGGTGCCTACTCTGATGTGAATCTTGAGGCTACACCTTTCTGTCACAACTTTGTCATCAAAACTTTTAATTCAAAAAGATCCAAATTTTAGCAGTTTTTTTTTTCAGCACTTTTGGTCTTATACCAAATCAAATCAAATCAATCAAATAAACTTTATTTGTCCCGGAAGGGAAATTTGTCTTGGGCAGGTGGCGTCGTAACAGCTGCTTTGTACTTGTAATACATACATACACAATACATACACTACAGTAGCAACACTGGCACACATATCCAAGAAAGAAAAGAGAAAAAAGAGAAAGTGCGGAGAGTGCAATAAATAGTTTAAAATACTCATAATACAAGTTCAAATAAAAAACATACTAAAAAACTAAAAGAGAACAAGGGATGTTGATTAAAGCCAGCAGGTGAACAGGCAAACCGGATGTAATATCACTATGGGTGTCTAATCTTGAAGTCAGGTTTTCTTAATGAAAGTTTCAGTATCACAATCTAGACTAGACTATATCTTACTACTCTACCACTGTGGAGACTAATAGCACAATGCCGAGTATACAATCTACAGTAAAACAGCATTAGACAGAGACAAATTTTATCAAAAAGTTGTCAGCACATTTTTTTTTTTTTTTTACTTTTTCTAATCTTTCTCCATCCTTTGTTAACTCTTCAAGCTGCATCGTCGCTGCTGAACATCTCAGTGGCTGACTGGTATTAGTCTGTTTGTGCTGAATGAAAAGTCTTGTTTTGTTAAATGTGTGAAACATCAGACTCAACAAGGGAATTCATTCACTGACAGCCACACACGTAAGCTTGCTGACCCCTTCTGGGCAACATCTTGCAACAGCACAGGGACGATCATCAAATCATCATCAAATTATATTCTGTTCAACAAAACAGAACATAATACAACAGATATGACAACAGAGCAGAATAGACCAGAGTACATTTTACAGAACTGACTAAGTTGTGTGGGACTGAACAGCCTCTGTACAACAAAATAGAGGAAAGATGATGGATTACAATACAGTTACTACAAGAGATTAATTTCACCCTCTTTTCTGATGAGATTTCTCCACAACTATCACTTGCCATTATAGGTCTGGTTTCTGAAGCATTAGATGTTTTCTACAGGTTTACAAAGCCTTTGGATGTTGTTAAAGATGTATATAGCAGGTAAATATAATGTTGCCATGTATTCAGTGGTTTATGCTTAGAACACACTTTACTTCAGCTGATATTTGTTTGCACCACCGGGTGTCAAATGTGTGGCCTGCGGGCCAAAACCGGCCCACCAGAGGGTCAAATCCGGACCGCGGGATTGAATTTGCCAAGTGTGAAAAATGACGTAGAAGACAGAAGAGGTGTGGCTGAGTCAATGTTTACCATTTCACAGCTGCTACAGAGGCATAATATTGTTGAAATTGCACACATTTTTGTCATGAAATTTCAGAGTGTTAATAATGTTTTGTAAAAGGAGAGTTGATTAGCTGTAAACATCTTAATAATATACTTCTTTGCAGTAAATGAAAGAGCAACATTTCAAGTTCTCCTTGCTTATAGCCATAACCTTAAAATTAAATTGCGCTGTGTGGCCCCTTAACTAAAATGAGTTTGACACCCCTGGTTTACACTGAAATAATTTGTAAGCAGAATTCATTCACGACTAACAATTCCCATTTACTATTTAATTGTACGTTTATGACAACTATAGGCGGATTAGTTAGACCCTGATTCCAAGTGAGTTCATGATGTTTATCTCAGGGTAAACTAAACTCAAAAAGAGTCATTCAAGCCACACCAAATCTCATAATATGCATCATGTCTTTGGTCTTTTTCGCCCTCTTAATTGCCTCCACCTGTCCTCCTCTCCCACTGCTACTATGTGATTACTGAAAGTCCGCCTAATAATCCAAAAATCGACCATAGTGGTGTGGGGCTTGTGTGGAGCAGTTAACACACAGCTGGGCTGACTATTCATTTATTTACAGGCTAATTAGCGAGTTAACGACCCTAGCTAACAGGCCAGGTGTGGTGACAACAAAAATCAGGGAGCGCCGATTGGTCCAAATTTACAAGATTGACGTCCGCGTAATGACGTCACGGCTGTGCGTCTTAATACAGCGGACGCGGATTGGTCTGTTTTATGTACCTCTTTATCCCCTTTGTACCATAGGCTGTAAAAAATAATACCCATCTTTGACTTATTTATTGATCTTTTCTTAAACTATATTTTTGCAATGATGTATTATTATACAATGCTTTGACTTTTTGTGTTCTTTGATGTGCTGTTCTGCATCAATGTAGAGGCCGACCTTGTTACTATCCCTAACCCTAAAAAATAACACACATTGGTCTAAAAAAAGTCTAGTTTGATGTCAGGTTAATACTTGTACACCAGTCCCTGTGAATTCTTATTGGCTTAATGGCAACTGCTACAAATGGGAAAATTAAATTATTTCATTCAACTATGACAACATCCACTTTCAAAACAGAGTGAATAAAACTATCACATAACAGCAGGAATGTACTGAACTAACATTTCATTTGTATTTGTCAAGTGATTTGTGCCCTGATATGATCAGCCCACACCAAGCACAGCCATCATGAGTCTTTCATGGTCTGAAGTGATGTTTTTATTGTGAACTGTAAAACATCACACAATGTGAGACATACTTTTTCAAATCAAAGACACAGAACTTGTTGTAAATCACTAAGTATCTTCAGCTATAATTCAAAACTAAAGGCCTTGTAACTGGAAAAACTAACTATTCTGTATTTTTTCAATGATATTTCTTTCACATGTCACTACATTATATGAAACCCTGACAGATTATTCACATATGAGACTTCTGTAAGGTTTGGATATTGCACGAAAGGTTTATAAAAGGAAAATGTTGTGCGTCACAGCGGGTTGTCATTTGTCGTTTTTGGCTGACTGTGATTGAAGCTTAAAATAAATGAGCTTCTGAGGGCCAACATGTGAATTTTCTCTGCTCGACATGCCTGATATATTTGATATATAATATTAACATTATTGTATGAAGATGTAAGGCATATCGCAGGCAAAGAAAACAATGCTGCCCTTGCATTTATAAAACTTGATCCCAAATATATCTCCCTGGAGACCAGCTCCAGAGGTGCTGGCTGAAGAGACAGTTTCACAGTTTAAGACTTATTGTATGTTTTTTCCTCTATCACCATTATTTGGTCAGCTGCCTTTCATCTTACAACAAGTGAAAAGCGTGTCTGCAGTGTTATTGGTCCTGTGCATCTGCCACTAAAAATAAAATAAAACTACATTATTTACATATTCATAACACACAAATGAATCACATTCTTTTGCTTCCTCTGATATGAGAGAAAAAACCAACAAGACAAAAACAGAAAGCACATTAACAATTTTAGAGAACGTCTACTAGAACAGAAGAATCATGATTTTTGATAAGCTTATGTCTTCTTTTTTTTTTTTTTACCTGATGTGTAGATAGGCTGTTGTTAGATTTATCATTTGGGAAAATGAAAAAGCCCTTTTGGTTAGAGAAAACAGAATATCCACATGACACGACAAAAACAAACTACTAAACACAATTAGTCATTATAACATGATGTGAGTCTCAAAGTTACAGCATACAGTAGTGTTTTTTTTGTTTTTGTTTTGTTTTTTTCAAAAAAAGCAAAGGTTGTTCGTTTTTCATTCTTCTGGACACTGTTGCTGTTAAACCTTAACTCTACTTCTTACACCTAAAAACATGTCAAAATAGCACCTTTACTACTGTATATTCCTTATAAATCCATGGTTTACATCAGAACTGATGGAAGAACAGCACCATGACGGGTATATCATATGATTCCCTGCTCAGAATGATCATTGGGATTTAACTCTGCAGCTGAGTCAGTCTTGGACCTCCGGCAGCGTCTGATGAATATGGTCGCTACTAGCACCAGGGAGCTGAGCATGAAGGAAGCCCCGCTGAGGAAGAAGGTCGCTGTGTAGTTGCCCATCCTGTCTACCAACCAACCTGGAGACAGAGTGACATGAAAAGGTTAAAAAACGATTTCATTATTATACATTTTCAGAAACCAAAACTAACATTATCTCCCAAATTACCTCCTATTGGTGGGCTGACGAGGTAGGGGACGGCGTGCAGGAAGTAGACCACACCCAGAGCGGAGGTGAGATGTCTGGGTCCCACAACGTCAGAGGCCACCACTGGGATGAGCGCGACATATGCTCCGTCGAAGTACCCGTAGAACACAGAAAACGGGACCAGGAGGGAGAAGGAGTGAAGGGCGGGGATGAACATACAGCAGAGGCCCTCCAGGCCGATCGCCACCATGTAGCAAAACAGACGATACTTCTTCAGACACCTGGGAAGAAAAAACAAAAAACAAAATCTATCAGTGTTGGGTTCGACTGAATACCTGCCAGTTGTAGCACACATGCAAAACACACATCCAGCCTTACTTCCTGTCAGTGATCCATCCAAAGGTGATGTTCCCCACAATGCCACTGATTCCAAATATGGACATGAGGAAGGCAGCTTGCGTGTGCTTCACGCCGACGCTGAGGGCGTAAGGAACCAGGTAAACTACTGGAGCGCTGCAGCCGTACGCCAGAAACAGGAAGGACACCGACAGAATCAGGAAGTCTGGAGTCAGAAGGAAACCAAACTCCTCTCTGAACTTCGGGGTAAAACAGCGACCCCCGGTGGATCTTTCTGCCCTCGCTAAAGACTCAGGAGGAGGAAGAGGAGGCTGACTTTTATCTAAGTGACAGGTATCTGATAGTTTGGCTTTGATGTCTTCTCTCTTGTCGACTGATTTATTGTTCAAGTTCATACTTTCCACCAGCTTCATGTTCTCCATCATGTTGCCGTTAGATAATTTGGAATCTGAACATTTGCCTTCCCCTAGCATTTTCTCCGTTAGCTTGTTGCTGAATAAAATGCAGTCAGCTAACTTCCTGTCTCCCGGCTTCGAAAGCAGGGCTATGTTCCCCTGACCTAGTCTGTCGTCGTCGAGCCCGATGTTTTTGAGCGCTCCGTTGGCGATGAGTAGCCCTTGAATATCCTTTAAGTTGTTTGTTTCCAGCTGCTTTGGCTCCACTTGACTGCAATCAGCTGGCGCTTGTTCAGAGTCCAGCGCTGTTGTCACGCGGCCCTCCTCCTGGGTTTTCATGTTGTTCTCCCAAATCCTTTAGATTGAGGAGAACAAGAGAGAGGAAATGACATTGGAATAGGTCAACAAATTACAAGTAGTAGTTCAAGATTTTGGGAAATACCCTTGCTATGCTATGCTAGATCACAAAATTAAATTATCTCAATAGTTACATCTCTTACGTATATCTTTAGGAGGTCACGTGCAGTGACTTCCTGAATCTCTCACTGATCCAGAAAAGATATATCATATAACTTAATGATCATAATTAAGTTATAGTGTTAGCTCTAAAGAAAGAGGCTAGCTGTTTCCCTCTGTTTTGACTTATGAGTCTTCTGTCTCCAAGTTCATATTGATCAGTCAAATATAAGTTGTGGTATTAATCTTCCTCTAGGCAGTTGAATCAAGTCAACTGGACTTAGTTTTTGTCTCTGAAGACGTTTTGCCCCTTATCCAAGTGGCTTCATCCGTTCGTGTAGACTAGACTGGGGATAGGGGGATAAGGGGGTCCAGTTGACTTGATTCAATTGCCCAGTGGTGCCTTTGACCTAAACAAATGAGAATTTGCACAGATATTTATCTTCCTATTTCACGCTGTGCAAGAAAGACTTTTTCCTGGGCCTGAAAAAGAAGGAGCTGAGGACTCACCTTTGACCTCCTCTTGGCTGCAGCGGCCTCATCAGAGCACCACACACACACAGGTTGGAAACGAATCCTCCGAGTATGAGCAGAGCTCCTCTCCAGGAGTAATGCTCGATAAGCATCTGGACTGCAGGAGCGAGGACGAAGGTCCCAATGCCACTACCTGAAGATGAGGTGAAATTGGATTTGATGGGACGAAATGAGACAAGAGGAGTAGGAAAAAAAAGAAGGGAAGGAAAGAACTAACACGCAGACTAGAGAGAGATTAAAGAATAAGGCCAGAGGAAAAGAGAACATGGATAGAGGAGGAGTAGAAGAGAGGAGATGGGAAAATAAGGAATAAATGACAAGAAAAGAAAGCAACAGGTAAGTAAAAGGTGTCAATACCAGACATGGCGATGCCATAGGCCAGAGCTTTCCTCTCATTGAAGTACTGCCCAACCATCGCTATGGATGGTGTGTAGCTGAGAGCAAAGCCGAGACCTGCAGAGGATGGACAAAACGGTTGGAGTTTGGCAAATCTGCCAAATGTTGCCAGTTGTTCTTGGTTTTCAGAAGGAGCGTGACAACTTGATACATTCAGCTACTGTAAACCTGCATCGAAAATTACATTTACTTGACAGATGATTTCCACAGGAACATGAGATGAACTTTTAAAAACATCTCTCTCAAACAGAAATGAGACAGCATTTCTACATGAACACAAGTGGAAGCTGTAGCAGTATACTGATTATCACTACTTCTCATTATATATCAGTGCTGTCAATCTTCTGTCTGAGGATGTTTCTACACATGCACAAACAGTGCAATGCCTCGTTATGAACTGACAAATTGAGGAACTGATGAATAATAACACGAATAACACAACAACATTTAACGAGTAACAACTTGTTGGAATGCAGCACGATCAACTTGTTATGTTATGTCATCCCCACCCAGCTATTTATAACTTCTATTTCGCTAATGTAGAAAAACACAAGAGTCAGACCACTGCATTCACAGAGCTGTAACATGATATGTTTTCAGAGTCCTGTGAGGATGTTTAAAAATGTGAGACAACACAAAAAAGTTCAATAGTTCAAAAGTTCAAAGTGTGAGAGTGTGAGTTGCAGATTGCAGTTTTCAAAAGTAAAACTAAAGAAATAAAACTTCTCTTTGATGACATATTGTTGCATATATTGAACATTTCAAGATATATATTTATAATTATATAGTATAGAAATTAGATTCTGACGCCAGATTAGGGTGCTACTGACTGCACCATGGATTTTTAACTTGTGTCTGATAATCTACAAAATGGTAAACCCAATGTCAGTGTATATCAGTCACAGATATGCTACAATCTTTTAAACACCACTGATCTGATGTAACACACACTGGTCAAAGGACCATCTGATTTTTCTATGTCCTTCATCCCTGTGTTGATTTGTGATCGTGCTGTAGAGGGTAGAAATCAAGTGTACAGCCTCGTGGAGTATCTAAAGCTTAGACACTGTTTAAAACAAGACGTGTTTGTGTACCTGTGAGGATTCCCAGGGAAACGTAGAGATACTCCAGACTGGTGGCGAAGGAGCTGAGGACCAGACCGGCAGCAGACAGGACACCTCCTGTAATCACTGTCGCTCTGCAGGTGAGACGGCTCCCGAGGAAACCAGCCAGAGGAGCTGAGGGGAAACACAGTTATTGTGGATTACTCACTTCACTGATTGATGGTCTACTGTATTATTTCTTTATACATGAGAATATTTAGGAAAAGGCCATCATTTTTCAACTCCAGTTGATATACCCACACTATTAACTGTCCATCAAGAAACACTTTTGTCATTTTTAATATCAGTCTGTATCTTTTAACACAAAAAGTGGCAGAAAAGTACAAAATTAAGTCCATCTTAAACTCAAAGGGTGTAGTTTCAGTGTAACTTGAGTCTACAAAATCATCAAAAATGTAGGTTACAGAGAAACTCATATATGGTTTTGAGTTTCTTAAGACTTTTAAACTAAAAATTCAGGACAAATAAAACTCAATTATCTTTTAACAAAATATTTAAAACTACAGTTCATTCATGTTTCATAAAAACAATGAAAAAATGTTCAAAAATAAAATAAAAATACATTTAAAAAAGGAGTTACTGTTGTAGCTTAAATATCTGTGTGGGAGTGTGTGTGAAAGGACTGGAGTGTGTATTCAAGGAGAGTTCAGGCTGGGAGACAGAGGGTTAAATATGGGACAGGTCAGTGTGTTTGAAGTGGAGGTAGCAGTGAGGGGCTTATTTCTCTTTGTACAGTGGCTGTCACTCCCATTAGAGGTGACACCAAATCCAGTCAGATGATTTACTGGCTGCTTTTATAAAAAACTGTTGAGAAACCACTGAAACTGCACAAAATAGATAAATGTGATCACCTGCAAAAAAGTGAATAAACTTTGCTTTGGCACATCTGGTCAAACTGCAGCAAATGCTCTGCTTTCAGATAGTGAAAGTGTTGGTTTTTACCACAGAGCATAGTCATGCAGTCGATCAGGCTGTGGATCCAGGCCGTGGTGGAGTAATCCTTCTCAAAGTGCAGCTGGAACTCCACGAAGAACATGGAAACACATCTGGAGACAGAGACAGAGACAGAGGGAGGATGGATTAGTGCACTCGGACATAACAATCTGCAGGCGTGTCACACTGATGTCTGTTTTATTTTTCTCTGCAGCAAATTGACTTTTATATGAGCTTATTATCTGATGTGCTGTCACTGTCTGGAAGCTCGATCCCAGTAAAGTGTGTGGGTGTGAGAAGATGGAGGAAATCCTCGAGGGCGATACCTCTATAAAGAAGGTTATAAACTGGTGACACTCGTTTTATGAGACTATGTGGCAGGGCTTCATTTACAACAACTTATCATGTTCAGCAAAGTCACTGCAGCGCGGAGACAGCTCATGTAACACAGGTGAGCTTAGGTCAGGATGAGCAGGTGTCTTCTATCAGATTGGTCACTATTCAAACGACCTGGCGTGGTTATATCATGTTTTTTAAGCCCATGCAGGTGTGATGTAATAATTATTAGATAATCTAAGTCATATAAACTGTGAGTGGAGCGACCTGTCTATCAGTTTATGGCTGTTTTTCCATCCGCTCTGTCTCGGGGCTCTGTACTCCCTGACCCTTTTTTCTTTATGACTCTCAGTGTCCATTATATAACGCCCCCAAGCACTCCTCGTTCTCATGGTATTTGACCAGGCCAGAGCGGTGGACATGTGATAGAAAAAGAAAAAAAATCCCACACTAATGTCGCCTTCATAAGATGAAGTTAAAATAGTACATTCATGATTCTAATATGACTTTAACATAGGATCTGTTAAAAAGATGTGTGGATCTGTCTATATCATTACATTTAATGGGAACTCTACTCTATTCTCTCTCTTTGTCATATACTCAAAGATATATACACACCCAGTGAATAAATGCCAGGAATGTTAATTCTCCCTCTCAAGCCAGTTAAATGGCAGCAAAAGGCCGACAACAAAGTGAAACTAGAAGCTGAGTGGTCCAGAGGCCGTGGTGTGATCCGTTCCGCGCTTTTATATCTTTTTAATCTTCGATTTTATTCCTTTATTTAATTGAGGATAATGTTAATTATTACAAAATATAGAGTTATGGAGGTTAATAAGATCAGATTAGATTTTAAATGACCGAGAGTGACACCAGAAACTGCACAGTCATCACACCCTCCCACCACTTTTAGCCAATAGGCAATAAAACCACAATTGCCACAATTAAGGGGTTTCAATATTGTTTCTTCATCGATACAATTAGGAAACTGAACTTATCAGATAGCATTAACACTGCTGGAAACGAGCCCTTGACCTTTGACGGCCCCGAATCTAATCAGATCATCCTTGAGTCCAAGTGAACATAGGGGTAACAAATTGATGAAATAGTCCCTTGAGGAGGTTCCAAGTCTATGAGTTTATAAGGACATAAAAGTGTTTCACTAGGTCACCACACCTTTGACCTTTGGCCTCCCAAATCTAATCAGTTCATCCTTGAGTCCTTATAAATGTTTGTGCCAAATTTTAAGAAGTTCTGGTAAAGCGATGGACTCAAGTACAACCTGAAAAAATGTCATCTGCAAGACTTTTCATTCAAAACGTGAAGCTCCACTGAAAACAAACCACGTTGTCATTAAATATGTTGTCACTGATTGTCATCATTAAAAGATTTCATCTAATTTTCTTCCAAAAAAAAGTCAACAAATTTCAGTTTCAATTCATTTCCCCCAAAATCTGGAGCTCTGGGTTCACTATGAGTTATGGTCCTTGTCTCACCACATCTGAACTGCTACTGCTACTGACTATCTAACAGATGTTGCCAGCACCGTGTCAAGAACATGATCCCTCATCAGCTTCCTGCAAAAACAGGCATTCATGTTTTTTTTCTTACACGAAAATAATATTTGAAAGTTCAAGTGAACTTTCGGTGGAAGTCAATGTGGGCTATTGGCTGAGTTGCGGAGACAATGTGCAGCCTGTGCAAAACTTGGAAACATGGAAACATCTCAGCAGGACTTCAAAAGTCTGTGGAAAAAAGACACCGTGGCTGCTGACATGGGTTAGCAGCAGCTTAAAAGTTTGAGCCGAGTGCGGATGGAGTCCTGCCAGGTAATAACATGGAGGTGTTAATGACCCAAAGCTGAGAACATGAAGCCGTGTTAAGAACAGCTACATGTCACAGCTGTGTGCTGCTAATCCAGAGGCTAAAAATCTCTTTGAGCTGAGCTTAAGTCATGTTCTGCAGACTTTGATAAAAGGGTACCAGGACCAAACAAAAAGTGCTTTAATGTTCTGATGTGGGTCAAGGTGAATTATATGAAATGAAACGCTCTTGTATTTAATATGATTATATCCATGGCATCTTCTTATTACATGGATGTACTGATATGCTACTGTAAAGAGCTGTAAAGAGTGATTTTTATCAATAGATTGTCCGTATCAGTGGACCAGTGCTGTAAAATACACATTATATAACCATGATGGCCTGGATTTGAACCCATTTAAGTCTTACATGTTTTTATGTACTGTATGTACTTTCCCCCACACCTCTGTGATCTGGTCAACATAATATGATATAAGATAAAAGATAATGATAAAAGATCATGATAAATGATGATAAAAGAATAGATCATTCATTTTAGTTTTCCACCATGAGAGTAAGGATCATCACCTGGTCACCGCCCGGATGCAGATGGTGGCGAGGAAACAGGCGGCGACGATCATCCATCCCCAGCCGCCCTCCGGTGGGACTGCGACCCCGGTCGTCTGTCGTCTTCCTCCTTTGGGCTGGCCCTCCTTGGTGGTGACTGCCATCGCTCAAACCAGAAACTGGGCAGATTGGCATAAATATATCTGCTTCTCTCTGGCACAAGGGGCGGTGGAGGTTACAACTCCACTACTCAATGTTGTCCTTTTGTTTCTGAGCGGACAGCACGTTTTCATTGGCCGGGCCAGCTCTGTAAAAACCGCAGTCACTTGCAACATAAAGACGCCGGTCCTTATTCCTCCTCGTCTTCCTCAGTCACTACGAAAACAAAGAAACCACAGAAATGTAAAATGAAAATCAGCACTGAATAGAGGTAAAGGCTATACTGTAAATTTTCTGTAGACTATGTAAGATTACATAGCTGATTTTGAGATACAAACCTTAACAACCCAGGCCACAAAACACCCTCCAAATATAAACATAATGTTATTTGACTGTTTACAGTGACTAATATGCTACTGCTGCCTGTAGGTTAAAGGCATGTATTAGCATGTTTAATCTACAAACGCGCACAAACTTGCACAACGTGTTCACAAATACCTGCTATTGCGGTCACACGTGATATTACCTTTTTAGTGTTTATTATCATATTTTGAGTGTTGGCAAGAACAGACTTACACGCTTCGAGGCTGATGTGAGGTGTCAAAATTTTTCTTAATTTAAATAAAGACTGACAAAGTAGGGTTAGCATTAGGCAACTCAAAACCAGTGGTCAAAGTGGTTAAAGACTGTGATTTTGGTTTAAAAAAGAGGCAAAGAGGCAAGTAAACTCCTTTTCCATTGATGAGACTTTGAAATATAACACTTAGTTTGTTTTTGTACAACAACAAAGTGGTTATTAGTATGAGCTGTAACAAGATAGCCGAGTTGGCAGGAGCACCGCCCACAGAAATTCATCTGGATTAACTCGGGTTGAGTTTGGCTAATTAAATTGAAACTTCATCAACAGAAAAAGCAGAGGAAGGAGAAAACGTCACTTTGGCGCCAAGATCCCAACAAACACAATGAAAAATTCAGCCATTTTCCCGTTAACTAGAAACTAGAAACACTGATGTAGACGTTGGGGGTTTTCAGACACGTATTCAGATTTATCCTGCTTAGTTTGGCTTGACTTCTGCTGTAAGAGAAGAAGAAAGGAGGTAATTCACTGCAGGCAACAGTGTGGGGGCTCGTATCTACACTTCTGTTTTTCTTCATCTGTGTCTGTGGCTCAGACGGTGGCGAGCAACACGTGAGCCTGAAGAACATCAGGCTGAAAACATTGTCAAAAATGCTGTTAGAGGACTCGGACAAGAAAAAGCGTTCCATTAAGATTAGCGTGGGTGTGTTTTGAATCCTTGCTCTGCAAAGAAAGACGACCGACCGGCATCAACAATGGTTAGCCAAGCCGGTAATCACACACAGACTGGTTTGACACCCTTCCACCCCACCTACTTATTTCCATTAAAGAAAACGGACGAAATGTATCTTTTCACTGTTCTCACTTGACTTTGATGCCAACAACAATTAAATCTCACAACATAACACAAAAAAGCTCCATCTGTACTCCTCACACATCTTTCACAAAGTCAACACATCTGCCCTCCCTCTGCTGCTTCATACAATAGCACCAATGTATCATCATTGGCTTTCAGTGGTTTGGTTAAATCTGGAAGGTCAGAGCCGCATTTTGGAGAAAGATAGCCAAATATTTATTTATTTCCTGCACGTGCGTTGCCATAGTTGTATGGGAAGCCTTTATTTTTGTCCTACAGTAACATGATACTTATGTTCTATACTGTATGTTGTTGGCAGACTGGTTCAGACAGGAATCTGGTTTTGCTGCATGTTTTTCCTTCTTCTTTGTGCTCCTCATCTTGCAGAACAGCAGCCATGTGTTAATCCCTCAGTTAACACGACCTCTACCACTGTGTCTGGAAAAACTGCAAAACATATGTGGTGTGGTCATGTGGTCAAACACCAGCGTGGAGGTCAGAGTTAAGGGTCAGCTAAATTTCCCCTTGACCTGCTGGGAGCTCAGTGTGTCTGTGTTTGAATATTTCAGTGGTTGAAAGAGCAGACTCTGGTTACCTTCACTCTCTGACGCTAAACTCCACCCGCTTGATTCACTGTTTTAATCGTGGTGCTGACACGTGCAAGCAAGGTTTAGAAGAACCAGGACAAACAAGATTCACATGGCTGTGTTGATACCAGGGTTGGGAAATACCAAAAGAAAAAAAGAAAAAAAGAGAGACCTCACGATTTAGGCATAAAAATGAAAATAAAGAGATGTTTGTACTGTTTGTCCACCTGTCCAAAGGTTTCTGTGCAGCCACTTTTGCTTTGTCATCTGCTGCACTGAAAGGTTATCTAGGCAAACCTTCAGGTTGTAAAGTTTGAGTGTGTGTGTGTTGATTGACAGACTGCGGACATCACCAACAGAAAATCCCTCCAGCTGCAACGTTTACTAGCTCCAAGCCATGCACACAGCCCCAATTTACCCAAGCAGCTCAGCAGAAAAAAACAGTAAAAGGATTGAGTGAAGTTAGTAAAACTGCAGTGTAACTTTGAATTTTGGCAAATGAGAAACCTCATATGTCATATAAGGTGAAACTCTAGCCCCACTATAGACTTAGCCTGCAGCTTGACAATAGTGCAGGTGCTGACAAACACTGCACTGGGCTGTAATTAAACTCACTGCAAACATATAATATTACTTCCTTGTTCATGCTTAATTAAAGAGTGAAACATTTTTTACTTCACCTCAAATTAGTTCTTATTGTGTATTAACAAGAACCAACTAGTTGCTACCAGGTTGTTGATTCATCTGAATTCCCCTCACTTTGCCCTTTATTGCTTCAGGCAATTAAAGTATAATAAGCATCAATGGGAACTTATTAGCAATAATACCCTGCATGTTGTATTAATTTAAAATCCAGATGTAGGCCTAACTGAAATTGTAGCCTATTTATGATTTAAAAATGTAAGAAAAATGATCCATCCTTTGCAACAGGCGTCTTATATTTTCATAATGAGTTTCCTGATGCAACACAGATTTGCACGTGCTTTTGTGATTGAAAAAGAAAAACAGCACGGGCCATGCCAAGAGCGTGATACTGCGGAGTGTTTGCACAAAAAGAAGAGAAGAGATCTTTACTCGAAAACAAAAACAAGACACAAAGACAGAATGGAGAAAGAAGGGAGGACAGAAAACAACACAATCGGCGACAAACAAGATAGAAAAGACACACAAAAATGAAGCGAAAGTTAGAAGAAGTGTTGACTTACATCCACCTCCTGCCGGGCTCTGCTGCTGCTGCTGCTGTTGCTTTTCGGTCTCTGGTCACCGACTCATATGGCTCATGTGTGTTCGCGAGAAGAAACACAAACGGGCGACTTAACAAATAAGAAATTTAAACAAAGAAACGTCGCCAGCTGGCTGCTGCTCCTGCAAAACAAACTGGAGGTGTTGTGTGCGAATCAGCTGTGTCTGCAAACCAGCAGAGCATATGAGGGGAGGGAGGGAGCGAGGAGGGATGAGGGGGAGGAGGAGGTGGAGATGTCCCTAAAATACTTCCACCCAGACGTCAAAGTAACCGCTTACCAGTGTTTTTTTTGACACTTTATTGTGTTTTTTATTGCTACAACCATGGACTTACCCTGCGCAGCCTGGTACAAGAGTGAAAGTGAATAAAACATAATCAGTTTTAATTGTTTTATGTCCTATGGTAAAGATAACTCATCACTCACAGCCTAGGCTACACTACAGTTCCCGAATAAAATCCATGACCTGATATTACCTACATCTTAAAAGTTTGATATTAATGTTTTATGCGGTGTAATAATGGGAGCATTATGCTGACTAAGGCAGTAACACCATTTAAATGGGTCACTCACAACTGAAACAAGGACACAAAGATATTTAGATGAATATAGCTAAGTGTTAACTAAGTTAGACTTTTGCCAAAATCTACAAATAATTCGAAAAACAAATATTTTATTGGTCTTTTCCTTTACAGTCTATGGTCTTTTCACTAAGTAAACAAACCTAGCTATGATGCGTTCGTGACAACTCGGGAACTCGGTCTTTTCCGACCTCCTACTTGAAAAAGGAGGATTTTTTTATTGTGCCCTTTTACAATTTTTTTAACGCCTTGCGTGAAGCACTTGTTATGAAAGTTTGTCCCGGTTTGTCCCGCGGTCCACCATGTTTTTTTGGCGTTGTAGGCTACGTCTCGACCGCTTTGAAGTCTAAAATCGGAGTATTCAATTGGACAATTCTGAGTTCCGAGTTTTCTCGAACGCAGCATAGTTAAAGAAAACATGTGTGAAGCTAACAAAGCTAGCTGCCTAACTAAAGCTAAAATGCTACTTCACTGAAGCTAACATAAAAATAAAACCATTATCTGTGTAGCACTTGTCAAATCAATATTACAAAATGCTTTAAAATAGAAGTAGCAGCAGTTATATCCATAAAACAGTAGTGTGACAGAGTTAGAAACCAGCCACCAAACATAAAGTCTTGGACATTCCTGATTTGGAAACATTGTTTCTATAATTGCTATAATTGTAGCTACAATTAAAATTGCTGTAGGAAGGTACTGGAAATGAATTGGCCTCTGTCCCATGACAGCTTCACTTTATAAACACGTGGTAGGCTATTTAAACCTGTGTTGGTGCAACTTTAAGTTTGTCTTTTTTTCTTTTCTTTAAAAAAAATCCTTTTTCAGGGTTTTAAATGTCCAACCAACAAACCAAAATAATATTAACTCCATGTAAGTATAATAATAGCCTTGGGTATTGTTGTCTTTCTCTTGTTTTTGACAGGTCAGTGAAGAAACATCCCAAATTCACATTTCATCCAGTTTTAGTTTAATTCCTTTTTAGAAAAAAAAAAAATCTCTTCACTTCAGTACATACACATTGCACAAGGCAGGGAGCCTTTTTTTTTTTTAACCCTTTCTTTTTTTCCAAACCAGAGTTAAAAGCAGCAGCAGAACTGACGCCAACAACCAGCACATGGCTTCCCAAAACTTTCACACGCTGAGGTGAACAACCGGCACTGAAATCCAGCAGACAGAAAACAGGCATCTGGGCTGTGGCCACCGAGAGCATTAAAATTAATTCAACACTTCAAAGTGAAGAGGAAACATCCAATTCAACACACCACATTCCTCCTTAAAAAGAACTAATTCAGTTCCCAATCACCATCATAAAATGTATGATTATTTAGGATGTTAATTTTGTTTTAAGTCAAATCAAAGATTACATTAAAATGACAATAAAATTGTATCCGATTGGTGGATTTAACACGTGAGCTTACAATGACTGCTATAGGCAATCGCAAAAAACACATAGATATACATCTAGTTCTAGGAAAATCCCATCAATCATGTACCACAAGCAGGTTAGAACAGACTCCTAAAAGTATTTGCTATTACTACTGAACACGGCTTGGGTAAAGTTGTGGGAAAAAGGTGATAAAGGAAAGTGGTTTGTCTCGATGCGTCTTCTGTCTGCTTTAGGATCGTAAATGGAGTGCCATATCCTGTTTGGGAAACCTGGCCCTGAACAGTTGAAA